>NC_063190.1:12233296-12533296 GCF_017589495.1 Alosa alosa | reverse complement strand
TACTCTAAATACGATACAGATAAAGCAACCTGCAGCCCTATTTAGACCTAGACAAGCTTTAAGGGAAACAAACATAAAACAACAAAAGCGCAAACAAAAATGAACCTTGAAAAAGACACTGGATCTTTCATCACTTTGAGTGTGATAAGTGTGTAAGCCACTGTAAGGGACAACACAAAATCAGCTAAATCATCCATATTTTAAATGATTCCATTGGCAATTGGTAAAAACATGGCAGAAAAAGAAGTAAGAGTCTGTGAAGGATTCCCCACATTAAACTATATATTTAAGTGAGTGGAAAACCCTGAAGTTTTGTTGAAGTGATGTCATGGGTGTCTAGTGCAGAGCGCTACAAAAAGCCTCAGCAAGAGAGGAAGTACTCAGATCAAGGCTAACAGTATGAAGATGACACATGCAACAGATTTAAGCTTTCTTGTTTTGATACTTTGTGGTGAGTAAAATCTCTTTTCAGTAGGAATGCTTTTATGAGATCTTAAACTAGTGTGTTCTCCAATGGGCAATGATGTATATTTGAGGTAAAGAATACAACGGATGTTTTTATCCTGTTAGGGGGGGGTATTTTATTCTGTTTATGTTTGCCTTCATGCCTTTATTATCAGTTACATATTTACAAAGTTACTTCTAAATTCCTTCATCAGTCATCAATACCAAGGTACATTGAATTCATAAAAAAAAAATCTTCTGCCTCCGGTGTTCGCTGTCAGATGACTGATCTGAAAGGCATGGCAATATATTTTTCACTATTTAAATGTGTTGACTAGTTCAAAGATGACTGAAACTATTAAATAAAATCATCACAGGCCAATTAGAAAGATGACACATGTATGAAATGTCATACATGTACATTTTTAATGTCAATTATAGCTGCTTCATTTACATTATATTTAATCAGATACTTTTGTCCAACGTGATGAGTAGCATACAGACACATTTTGACCTGCATGTGTAGTGTGTGCACTCCTATGAGAATCAAACTCATGAACGTGTTAGTTCCTTATACTCTATGTTGTTCTACAAGCAAGGCCACAATAACAATGCAAGGGTATCAACAACATTATCAACAGATAACAGTACTAAATGTTTATGTCTAGTCTTTGCTATATGGTGTTCTAGCTGTCATCTCAGTTTAATGTATGCCATATAAGGCATGCTATGGGTTTATTTAACCTTTGATAGTATGCTAAATTTAAATAGCGAACATGCTCATAGTTTGAGGAGGAGTGTGAATGCAGAGGACGTGACTGCTTGAGTATGCCACCACTAGCTTTCACTTCAGGCGCTCTTTCTCACCACCACACTTCCTGTAGCAGAGACCCTGTAGTTGACTCTATTGTACAGTCTGCCTTTTTTGGTGCCGGAGGTGTTTACTGCATCGGCCAGTGGAGACTCACCTCAGAGCAACCCTCCATTTCCTGTCCCACCCCCAGTGGTGGAAATGTTGCTTGTTGAGTCAGAGATGTGAGAAGAGTGGTCGTCTCTTCCGCCATTGGTTCTTTCCAGTGCCCCCTCCTTTACCTCCCCTGACCTCAGAGTTGAAGTGAATAACTCTTCACTTGTGTTGGCCCACGTTATATCTGTGGGACCCCAGACTTTTGATGTGTGCATCTATGTCTGCCTGTATGGTTGTAAAGACTGATATCAGGATGTGCACTGTGAAGCATTTACGACCCATTTCGGCCTTTATCAAGCAAATATCATCACTGTCAAATCAACTGATGTCCTAGCATGCAGTACGTGTATCATATGTCATATTCCTCTATTTTATCCCTGTATAACAGGCATTGGAATGTCATCGGCTGTAACACATGTCACAGTGATGGAGGGCGAGAGATTAACTCTGAAATGCAGGAAGTCACCGGGCCATATGGACTGGAAAAATAAAAGAGATGAAGTTCTATTTTTCAACAATATAAAAGGTGAAATTCAAGACAAAATGTTATGTTCAATAAGAAAGACTTTACAACGTTGAATCCATAATGCTGTTGTTGCTGTTGAAGCCATGGCATGCTGTTGCGATAGCTCTTCATCTTATTTGTAGTCCTACTGCTTAACATGGTTAAAGAGACTATAGCTTAATAATGCTATCCTGAATTAAAATAGTCACAACGAAGAGAATGACTATCAGTGTGTAATTTGTAATGTTTTAATGAATTATACTGTGCCCCTCATGTCCATTCTATGTGTATAAATGTAACAGCAGTATAGGCATTGCATTTACATTGCTTCTTTTATCTGAATTTACAGCTTGCCTGGACAGCAGATATAGCATCCTCAGCTTTTCTGGTTCAGACTACACTTTAGCAGTATCACCTGTGACTTTCAAAGATGAGGGCATGTATTCATGCTACCATTACAGCAACAACTCACCAAAAGTCACAGTAAGGCGATACAATGTGACCGTTTTAGGTAAGTTATTTTGTTCAGTTAAAGCACAAAAAGTCAAGATGCCATCTTTTGTTTGTTTTATGCATGTTTTACTTTGCATTATTATGGGTTATCTGATGTTGTCTTTGTTATGAACCTATTAGGTGCGCCCAAAATAACATACACCAAGCATGGAGACAGAACTCTTGTAAAATGTTCAGCAAAAGGAAATACACCTCCTGTAGTGTCCTGGCAGATTGGCAGTGGAATTGACCTTGAAGGTGAGAGTAAATCCAGTAGTGTTCTCATTTCTGATGTTGTCTTAGCATCCATCCAATAGCCTCCATGTCTGAATACTGAAATAAGGGGTGGTAACATTTAATGAAAAGCAGTTCATTAAGGTTCACTAAAGGCTATTAATTATTAGGTAATTTTATTTTGAGCTATTTGAGCTAGCTGAAGTGAAATTGGCTGACAAAGGTCAGGGAAGGACAGTGACCAAACTCATGGTTAGCACATTGTTTTTCTTGATGGCGCCACTGAAACAGATGAGACTTCACACATGTGACTCAAGTGGGGGTGTTGTGTCAGGCATGTCATCAAAACAACTTATTTTCCCTTTTCTTATTACCCTTTCACTTAGCTCGACCACAGTACAAGAAACAAGACAAAACAGGCAAATGGACCACAGAAGATATTATAAGTATCAAAGTCCTTACGAGGGAGGAGACATTGAAATGTGTACTTCTTGACCCCACTTTGCGTAGTCCTCTTGGAGTCCGATTTGTGACCCTAGAAAACAAAGGTAAGCATTTTATTATTTTTCACACCAGTGACTTCAAACATAATACTGTCAAAAGCAACAGAACCAATATGATAAATAAAAAAGAGACAGAAACCAGAAAGGTGCTTTGACTTCTGGACAGTCACATGTCTATGAAGCTTTTGAGGATGCAATACTCCCATGGCGCCAAGCCAATTAAACATGACCAAGTCCCTCCTCTTTTTCTGTGACATGAGAAACTCATGACAGGCCTTCTCTATTTTTGGCCAGTGGGTATTTTTGTAAAAAAAAAAAAAAAAAACAGGATATGATATATGTGTGTTCTGTAATCAGAAGGCACAACATTTAATGTGGACCTTTAGGGACTTTTCCATTTGTTGACCAGAAATAGGGGGAAATAGCAATTCCCAGAAATGTATAAGCTATCCATTCTCCTCACCTCACAGACAATGTAGGCATATAACATTTTCAGAAACTATGATTTAATGACTCTTTCTCATCCACAGAATTCAAACAATATACAACACAAACAAGCACAGCCCAGACGTCAACATCAGCAACATCTCACACCACAGATTCACCACATGTATCAACATATTTCAGTATCACAGGTACAACAATTAAACATTAATTTACATTACATCATATCACTCTGTAAGTGACTACATAAATTATTAGTTCCTCAGTGGATTCATAACACAAAGCAAAGAATGTGAATGCTCTCTTGTAACTCATCAGAGAAGAAGTTATATTGTGTGGGTTGATTAGAAAGTGGGCTATGGGAATTTAGCATTTGAATGGTTTGGTTTGACCTTGTGGTTTCCAAACTGCCCGCAGAATAAATGAGGGACAGTAATGGTAGCAGGAAACTTACTGAAAGTCACATGGTCTACAACCCACACCCACCAAGACAAAGAAGTAGGCTAGTCAATACTTCATTTGTTAGAGCTCCCTCTGGTGGTGTAATTGTTACTGTTAAGAAAATGTCACTTAGCTTGAAACTGTGATGGTTTCTTTCGGTTCACCTTGAATATTTGTTGTATTTATATTTGGCCTGATGTATCTTTATTTGTTCAGGAGGGACGGACCACATGAACACCACTAGCATGGAAACAAGTCAGCACACAGATACAAACATCAATACAACTTCCACACTAGAGGGCTCCAGTTCAACACCAGTCAATACCAGCTCCACATTAGACAGCTCCACTTCTGTTACAGAAAATGTCACCAGGAATTTCACAGAAGGTACAATAAAAACCTATGAAATATTTCTGTCCATATACCACTCTCATTGAATTGCACACAAGAGATTGTAGGCCTACTGTGATAACATGTTTTTCACTCTCGCCCCTTTATCCCAGAGGTAAATGAGAAACAAGAACGACGAGAGGGAGGGAGCGCATCACTCTTCATCACTGCTGTGACAGCCCTAATTATCTGCCTGCTGATAGTTGTCACATTCTTTGTTGTCAAGTTGAGAAGAGCACACAAGAAGTGGAAATTAGGTAGGTGTCAACAATGCATCATTTAAGCATCAACACATAAAGTTGTTATATGAGAGACCTTAATTAAACCAAGTATCCTTCTGATTTCTTCCCATATAGAAAAAGAAGACTCAGATCAGTCTGTGGAGAGTGGCAAATCAAAATCAAGTGGGGAAGAGGGGAAGCCTAAAGTATCCCTTGGTAGGTTATAGTGCTATTCAAACTTCCATGTCCCATTGAAGTCTATTTTCTTTCTATTGTTCTTTAAATTGCATTTGATTAAGCCTATATCCTACTCTCTAGGTTTCCTGAAGAGCAATTTCAGAAAATATAGGTCTAGGGAGGGTGCCTTTGGTACACAAACTTCGGCTTCAACTTCAGCATCCACTCTTGCATCGAACCCAGCATCAGCTGCAGCATCCCATTCAGCATCACACACAGTAGAGGTCACTGTGGAAAATCATGCCATCAATGGCATCAAGCCAACTCAAAACCATGGAGCTGCACCAGTGAAAGAGACTGAACTGTGATGTTAAACTTATAAGCATAATAGCATTTTTTGTTGCCATTTTGTTTTGTTGTTGTCATTGGTGCTAAACCTCAGGATGTCTGTTTTTGATGGATTGTGATCATGGGTTATGTCAGTCTTGAAATATTAGCCTAAATATTTTCCCTGAAATTATGTAAATTATTATTATATGAACTGAATGCTGTGTATTCATCATATACTCCAAAGTAGCTAGTCTATATATATGCTGAATGAAAGTGTTGTCAATAAAGAGAGTTTTTTTTTCAAATAAAGTATTTTATTAATCCAGTTTCAGCACTATGATTCAATTCTAACGGTCATCACCCTTTAGAGGAGGAGGTCTATGGGTTTAAGAGATAGGATAAACTTCAACAATATAGCCAAGTGTGCTACATGGCTGAAGCCCCCCATCCAATTAGAGCAGTGGTCCCCAAACTTTTTCTTCCGAGGGCCAGCTCACTATGCCTGGCTCTAAGAGAGGGCCAGAGACTCGGAGTAGGGATCGACCGATATAGATTTTTTAGTGCAGATACCGATTTTTTTTACAGGCTGCCGATTTTCTTGAGCCGATATTTGGAGCCGATACTGCTTTTATTTTGCTCCCTCAATTTACATCATACAAATGACACATAATTACACAAATGATAACAAATGTTATAAGTCTCAATTTAAAAAAGGAACATTGAACGTATGGATGGGTGCACTGAATATGGTTAACTGTGCAAAATGCTTTCATCAACATCTTACAAGACCTTGATGATGCATTGCTTGCTGACATATTATAAGACATAATTCAGGTCATCACAAAATGTCCTTTGTCAACACATTTAAATAATTTAAGAAAACAATAAGCCTGAAAATTAGCTATTGAAATAAAGTGCTTGATTTGTAATTTAAGACTGCATGGTTTCAATTTTTCTATGTCTATATTTTTCTAAAAAAAGCGGCCAGATTTGTCAACCACAGAACATAAATCAGCAGAGGAAAATAACGTGGTGTCAAATGTTTCTGTTCTAAACGGCATCAACGTCAAAAGGTATAAAAACATATCTCTCAGTTTTAAAATCTCTCCTTCAGGTAGCGCAGCACTCTCGCTGTGATGCGTGTGTCCCACTCCCACTGAGTGAGACACACCAGACGCACACACAAACTTCTGTTTGGTAGCTGACGAACCACAATTGAACTGGATTGATAATGATAACGTTAGCAAACGGCTCTAAACAAGTAAGGCATACACGGTCTGGTACATGATAAACGTTAACACGAATTAATATTCAACTACATATAACATGTCTCTCATTATTAAAGCTCTGATATCACTGCGATGGCAACTCCACCCGCTCGAAGGGAGACGCACACACCACACGCGTCCAAAACTCAGCCAGGTGGTCGCTGAATAAAACTCCCACAAATATCTCGGAACAACGTCGACATTACTTAATCATATGATTGACCAGTGTTCGTAACAGCTACCGCTACCCCATGCATAGCCTACAACTTAGCTATTTGCAGCTCCCTACATACAATGGCACAGACCCGGCGGCAGACACAAATTCACGGACGGGCATTACACCTTTCCAGGGGGGGCACTGGAACTTAAATTGATCACGGTATAAGCTTACACTTGACAAAACATTCCAATATGAAAATGTAGATGCAATTGTAAAATGGTGCAGCTCCTTTAAGAGAGCCCTGTGCGCAGGGATGAAGAGAGAGAAAGCGAGAGGGGATATGTGTGTTAGAACTGAGATGCGTGTGGAAAAAGACGTGCTGTTCACTGGAGCTAGTCATATTCAAAATAATGCAAAAATAAATCCGCAGATAAAACCAAAATCCTCGTTCATTTGCTAACCACTTTCAGATAGAGTGTTAGGGTTAGCCCACACGAAGTGGTAGGCCTACACCGCCAGTAAACCCTACTAGGTCAGAAGAAAAAAAAAAACCGTATAACTTCTACTCAAAGGCCCTGACAGGGGTTCAGATGTTGGGCCAAGCTCCCTGTTCTCCACAGACTAGGTCAGAAAAAAGAAAAAAAAAATAAGAGGGCACTGTAAGAGGTTACATTGTGCATAGACTATCAAACAAACCCAGAAAATACTGTTTGACCCAAAATAAAGAAAGTGGCTAGCTAGGCATACTTCTACTAACTTCTACCAATGATATGAGATATAGCCTACCTGGTGTATGAAGAGTGAGCCAATAAGCTATATTTGTCATCGATGACGGTGGGGGTTAGTGCAGGGAAGTGAAGTAGGCCTACACTTCCTGTTGTATTCAGTGCAGCTTCCCCCACGCTAAACCCTCTCCATTTAGGTGATGGGCACCTGCTTACCTAATGTTCCTGATTGATTGCACCCCCCAGGAATTTGGGCTGCTCGCTCTCTCCACCACAGCTACAGGGAATTCTCGGAAGTCAACAACATTTTACCAGTTTTGTCCCTGCACCACGGGTCATTTGCTAACCTTGCTAGGTGATGAGACCCACCAGAGTTGTGACAAAACCCCTCACTATGTGCGGTTGCAGTGCAAGGCACACTTTAATAAGTGTTCAAAATCAATCTATGGGGCCTTGGGGTTGGTTGGTCAAGCAATGTAGTTGTTACCAAGATTGATTAGCTCGTACAGATTTTACCAGTTTTATTTGCTACTTCTCCTTGCTAGATTGACAAACGTATAGGCACATTTAATGATGACTTCCAGCACAGATGACTTCCAGGACGGGCCTGGCCCCCCAAAGCCCCCCCATGCCGCCGGGACTGCAATGGCAAGCAGTTTTATAGAAGAGGGGCATTCAGGGAGGGAGACACAGACACACACCACACGCGTCCAACACTCAGCCAGGTGGTCGCTGAATAAAACTCCCACAAATACCACGGAACAACGTTGGCATTACTTAATCATATGATCAGTGTTTGTAACAGCTAGCTACCGCTTGCATATGGATAGCCTAGCCTACAACTTTTTTTGCAGCTACTTAAATACAATGGCAAGCAGTTTTATAAAAGAGGCATTAAGCATTAAATAAAGTAGGCTACCTATATCATCCGCATTTTCCATTTGGACCCACAAACTTGCTTCCACCTTCAAAGTGTATGGCAATATTTCAGCTAAGTCAAACAGTTAAAAGATGCTTTGAAATGCTTTTACTGTTGTCTCGAAGAGCAGGCTTTCAGCTCTCTGCTCGTGGGGGAGGGGCAGTCTGCACGTGAATTGCAGCGTCTCCAGCAACACAGAGCTGCCTGTGGACGCCGGTATGTAAATAATGCGGGGAAAAAACTATCGGCGAACGCAGCTGCTTATCGGCAGATGCCGATACACGTAAAAAACGCAAATATCGGCTGATATATCGGCCGATCCTAACTCGGAGTATATCAGTTGTGAACAAGCAATATCTTACAAATAATTTAAAGTTCTCAAACTATGAGAGTTTTATGAAGTGCTGGCAAAAACATCTGAAACTAGATGTACCGCAGAGCGGTACAAAATATGACCAAATTTCCGTCAAGGATTCCCGGGACACTGAAAGACCGGGGTACACAAAACTTGGTGGGCATGTAACCCCACATGGATAGCATGGAACCATCGTTTTTCGTTTTGATCTATAGCCCCCCCGCTGGACTTGACCCCCCGAAAGGAGGGTAGGGCAGACACAGTTTTCTGTGAATATCTCAAGAACCGTAGGGCTTAGGAGGACCACCTTTTTTTTTGTATGTTGATCTTAAGGGGCCATGTCAACCCATTCCATAACCACTCATTTCATGTATAGCGCCACCTAGTTAAACACAAAAAAGTACAAATGAGGTGTTGTAATTGCAGGTATCTGTGACCTAACATAGTCAAAACTGCATGAAATTGGAAGTGTAGGATCATTATGACACCCTCTGAATGCACACCAAGTTTCGTGGAATTCCGTTGATGGGGGGCCACACAATAAATTCATTTATGTTACTGTACACCAACTGGCCTGTAGGTGGCCGGAGACAGTTTTCTGTGAATATCTCGTGAACCTTAAGGCCTAGGAGGACCACCTTTTTTTGGTCTTAAGGGGCCATGTCAACCCCTCCCATTACCACTTATTTCATAGCACCACCTAGTTAAAAATTAAAAAGCAAGGATTAGGTGTTTTAATCACAATATCTCTGGCTGACATGGTCAAAACTGCACGACATTGAAAGTGTAGGATCATTATGACACCCTCTGAATGCATGCCAAGTTTTGTGAACTTTCGTTCATGGGGGGCTTTCCAATAAAAGTATTTTGTACCGCTCTGCGGTACATCTAGTTTCCTAATTGCCTACCCTGCTACATCGTCGCTGACTCAAACTTCGAGACAATCATGGTGATATTTATTCATTTTGACAGATTTCGCTAATGAGCGTTGTAGGAGATATTGACGGCACAATAACTTTTACAAAAGACCAGAAAACAATGTTAAGGCATTTGTGGAGAAGAAGGATGGTTTGTGTGTTCTTCCTACACCTCACGGTAAGCTATTTTGTTGCTCTGATTGGTTAGGTCTATCCAATTGAGTGCAGAGGCATTCCCCTGTATCGGTTGAAACACGCCCCAGTATCAGGAGCAGTATCAGACTCATATTCTGACTAGAATTGATAGAATTGATTGATAGAATTGAATGGCTACGTCAGGCTACCTGAAGAGGGCATAATAGTATGCCCCCCCCCCCACACACACACATTACTACACTTAAGTGGCATTTCTTGTAGCCCTGGTCCCAGAGTTTAAGAAAAGTCATGTTAACAAAGATAAGATAAGAAATTAACTCATTCCCACTGGGCGGGAATGGTGGAAAAATATTTTAATAGACATGATATGAGATATGAGAGATGAAATTGTTGCCCATTGCTCATCCAAAAAGTGGTCAATATTGAGCAAGTTGGGTATCACACAAAGTATTTGACATGTTATATCATAATCTAAAGTTCAATTATGTGCAATATTATTATAGTAGGCTATTGAAATATTCATAGTCAGGGTTCTAAATTAACTTTTTTTGATCACCAGCCAATGTGGCTGGTAACTTTCTAAAGTTACTAGCCAATCAGAATTTCTCGCCAATTTTTTCCCGGTGAAAATAAGAGAATCATGAGATGAGTGTCACTGAATGCATTTGATCTTTATTAACATTGTTGGCATGGATACTATCTATATCTATTTCTCTGTCGATATCCTCATCCCCTGCTCCATTCCTCTTCTCGCCTCCATAAGTCTGTCCCAACCACCGCTGCATTTAGTTTAATTAAATGCAGTAGCATAGGGCCTACGTTCAAGTTGGATCTTTATAGAGAGGACCCGAAAAGTATCACCTTTATGTAACATGCTGTTGGTGCATGTTTACATTGTATACTTTATCTAACAAGAGTAAAAAACAGTTTGCAGTCCAGCTATAGGCTACCTACTATTTATTGGCTAAATTCCCTCCTCTGTCTCTACGCACAGTGCGTGATGCGTGTGGTGGTGGTGATCACTGATCAGGCAACTTTTTAAAACTGATCATTTTCGCCTATAGGCCTACAAGCTTCTAACGTTCCTCTCCCTCTTCAGCTATAGACAATATAATAAATGATCTAGCTGCTTCAGGTTTTGCGGCCTCCGAAATAGGCTAGGTAAACACAATGCGTTAATTGCGTTAATATTTCGTAACGTGTTATGTATTTGTGTTATGTACTTTATTTTTTACTTTACTGGCTAACTCCCTCCTCGTTCAGTCTATGCTCCCTGATCTGGCTCCGTTCGTTCTTCTAATTCCTTAAGTTTTCTGGTAGACGCTCCGTTCGTTTCAGTCTCTAGCGCTGGTTTTTACTCCAAACTGCGCGCAGTCAATTGGCGTATGAAACGTCATCACGTAACATTACGGCACAGTGGTCATGGGAAATGTACGAAGTACTGCCAGGGGGATATATGCATAGACAGTAAAAGAAAGGATATATGACAGAGAGCACGTAATGCCATCACCACCAGCCAAACTGGCTAGTAAATTTTTATTAACACCCGCCAAAATGAATTTTAACCCGCATTTGGCGGGTTGGCAGGGTGTTAATTTAGAACCCTGGTCATAGTGTATTCCATAGTCAATGGGCTATAGGGGTCAACCTGTACCACCCCAGTACTGAACTTAATGTTATTTTCTTGAAACCCTGGTCCCAAAGTTTGAGAAAAATCATGTTAACAAGAAATAAACTCATTCCCACTCTAATTGGTACTTTCTAACCTGTACCGAATTTAATAAAAAAAAAAACCTCTTAACTCTAGTAGTTTCAAATGCAAATGAGGTGGTATTTCTTGTAAGTTTTATACTTTGTAAACAAACAGTAGCCAGCCACCAGACAGTAAATGTTTCAATTAGGCCTATAATATTCTTCACATTATAAAATCTTAAACATTCAGCACATTTCGTCTTTTTTTGAACACCATTTAACATCATGTTTTTGACGATACTCGAATGTTTATTATTACTATTATAATTAGTAAAACTGGATGCACCAACAAACAGCTCCTGGAGGCAGGCACAAAAACAACGCCTATGCGTAAAGACATTGGACACTGTTCCGCTTGGTTCTCCTGGGTTGGACCAGAGGGCACACTCACTTGACTGGTCTAATGTGATTGGTCGAATGTCTTCTTATAAAACGTTTCCTCACCGGCATTCTTCCTCTCTCTCTCCAGGCGGGGCAGTGAAGTTTGGCAGTGACGAGGCTCCAGGATTAATTACTCAAACATCCCGTTGAAAAGAAGGTATGCTTTTTCGACGTTTCTATGTGGATTTAGCCATATGGTTGTGTTGAAGTTAGTATTAAAAAGGTTTAAGTGAAGACATTACAAAGACTCGGGAAGCCGACGTTAGATTGCTAACGTTAGCATAGTCCGATTAGCGCTAACCTTAGCCACAATAGCCAGCTAACGCTTCCTAGTCATTGTTGTGTCAATGTCGATTGCAACGTTACCCAACAGATTCATGTTTGTACATGTATTTCTGTCTGAGTCTTGTGTAATTCACAATCGTCTTGAGTTTAGAATCGGGATGGCTCTTTAGTTTGTGTCAATCGTTGAATGGTTTAACGCTAATCTCGGGATAACCTCAATTAACGTCACGATAATGGTAAAAGATGCCGGCTGCCCAGTTTAGCAGAGCGACGTTGTGACGCGCCGAATAGCCTTTTCATTCTAAGCAGGTGTTTGCTCTTATTTGCTTGGCGACAATAATGTGATTCCCTTTTGTGTGAAGTATGACTGTTTAAGTGCGTGTAACTTAAATCTTATTGTACCATTGGGTCTAATTGTATTCCTTGGTAGCGAGCCAGCTGGGTCAAGGACCACGAGGATAAAATGGCTATGGCTAACAAGCTAGCAAACGCTTTCCACGAACTAGGGGTTGGATCATTAACATTGCAGATCAATCTTATGAAACCCTAGTCGTTGTAGGGTTTTCTCTAAAGAGATGTGTTGTATATTTTAAGGCAAGGGCTGAATTTATGCACCACTCGTGATTCTTAATAGGATTCTGTTCCGAGTTCGGCATGTGCCTGTACTAAGAAAATAAGAGCGGAAGTGATTCTTAAAGGATAGAAGGTTCTCGAAACATGACGTAGGCAGGATATGTGTCACGCACGTATGTTGGGTCACCATGAATTACTTGTAGCCATTTCCTGTTATTGGTGTCATCACTTGGCCTAATTAATGCTTAAATTGTTAGATATTAAATGTCTGTCTTCTTCTGTAGGAACCATGTCTAAAGGACCAGCTGTAGGCATTGATCTTGGGACCACATACTCCTGTGTGGGGGTTTTCCAACATGGCAAAGTTGAAATCATTGCCAACGACCAGGGCAACAGGACCACCCCCAGTTATGTTGCCTTCACTGATTCGGAGCGTCTCATTGGAGATGCTGCCAAGAACCAGGTGGCCATGAACCCCACAAACACAGTCTTTGGTATGTACTTAAGATTTTCAACCTTTCACTGTGTATAAACAGCTTTTTAAAAGGATTTCTTTCCTGAACATTCTCATTTTGTGCTCTAGATGCCAAAAGACTCATTGGACGCAGATTTGATGATGGAGTTGTCCAGTCTGATATGAAACACTGGCCATTTACCGTCATCGATGATTCCACGCGCCCTAAAGTCCAGGTTGATTACAAGGGTGAAACAAAGAGCTTCTACCCAGAAGAGATCTCTTCCATGGTTCTAGTGAAAATGAAGGAAATTGCCGAAGCTTATCTTGGAAAGGTAGCGTGATTCTTGATCAGTGGATTATGGTTTTCAAAATAAACAATTTGAGTTACAAAGTTTTAACTTCTGTGTTTTTGTCATTGCAGACTGTTAGCAATGCAGTAGTCACCGTGCCTGCCTACTTCAATGACTCCCAGCGCCAAGCCACTAAGGATGCTGGCACCATCTCTGGCTTGAATGTGCTGCGTATCATCAATGAGCCAACAGCTGCTGCCATTGCCTACGGGCTTGACAAGAAGGTATTTTACTAGTAAATGTGCCTTTTTTTTTTGTGCCATTAGATATAATGGGAACCATGCAGTTGCCCTTGAGTTGGCTTCTTTTGTAAGGGTGCTCCTCCTGTATTTGGTCATCATGGATTTTACTTTTGTAGGTTGGTGCTGAAAGGAACGTCCTCATCTTCGATCTTGGTGGTGGCACTTTTGACGTGTCCATCCTGACCATTGAGGACGGAATCTTTGAAGTCAAATCTACAGCTGGAGACACTCACTTGGGCGGCGAGGACTTTGACAACCGCATGGTCAACCACTTTATTGCCGAGTTCAAGCGTAAATTCAAGAAAGACATCAGCGACAACAAGAGAGCCGTCCGCCGTCTCCGCACCGCCTGTGAGAGAGCTAAGCGCACCCTGTCATCAAGCACTCAGGCCAGCATTGAAATCGACTCCCTGTACGAGGGCGTCGACTTCTACACCTCCATCACCAGAGCTCGTTTTGAGGAGCTCAATGCTGACCTCTTCCGTGGCACTTTGGACCCAGTTGAGAAGTCCCTCCGTGATGCCAAAATGGACAAGTCCGCGGTCCACGACATCGTCCTCGTCGGTGGTTCCACCCGTATCCCTAAGATCCAGAAACTTCTGCAAGATTTCTTTAACGGCAAGGAACTCAACAAGAGCATCAACCCTGACGAGGCTGTTGCTTACGGTGCTGGTAAGTTGTTTCATTCCTCATGGTAATGGTAGCTGCTATACATTTGACCGCTGTGATGAAGTTTATTCCCTGCCATTCGTAGTTTCCACCAGAGGTTGAAAAACCAAAGATGGCACAAGCACCTTCCTTGGATGTCTGAGCGAGAATCTGCTGCTCTGTCCTAATACCTTAGTGGTGGGCTAGGTTAATGAAACAAAACAATTTTTCTTTCTCTCCTTTTCAGCTGTCCAGGCTGCCATCCTCTCTGGTGACAAATCAGAGAATGTCCAGGACTTGCTGCTTCTGGACGTCACTCCACTGTCTCTGGGTATCGAGACCGCTGGTGGCGTCATGACTGTGCTGATCAAGCGCAACACCACCATTCCGACCAAGCAGACCCAGACCTTCACCACTTACTCCGACAACCAGCCTGGTGTGCTCATTCAGGTCAGTAGAATTGGGTCACATTGAACTCAAGTGAACAGGGTGTAAATGCTGCTTGTACATGTTCCTCTAGTCTACAGTTGGTTTTATGAAGCTGCATTCTATTTGAGAATACATTTTAAAATGTCAGGCTGTAATTATTCCAGGTATTTGTAATGAAGTATCTCACTGATCATCTTCATAGGTGTACGAAGGTGAGCGTGCCATGACCAAGGACAACAACTTGCTGGGCAAGTTCGAGCTGACTGGCATTCCTCCAGCTCCCCGTGGTGTTCCCCAGATTGAGGTGACCTTTGACATTGACGCCAACGGCATCCTCAACGTCTCTGCTGTTGACAAGAGCACTGGCAAGGAAAACAAGATTACAATCACCAATGACAAAGGTTGGTACACTCAAAATTCTACCATCAGTATTGATATTTGTGTAGATGCAGTATCTTGCGCAGTGCTTCATTGCTTTCTTGATTGTTTCAGGTCGCCTCTCCAAGGAGGACATTGAACGCATGGTCCAGGAAGCTGAGCAGTACAAGGCTGAGGATGACGTCCAGCGTGACAAGGTTTCTTCCAAGAACGCTCTGGAGTCGTACGCCTTCAACATGAAGTCCACCGTGGAGGATGAGAAGCTGCAGGGCAAGATCAGCGACGAGGACAAGCAGAAGATTCTTGAAAAGTGCAATGAGGTCATCAGCTGGCTTGACAAGAACCAGGTATGTTTGTATCAATATCTTACAATATCTTTACAAATGTTTTATGTTAAGCAAAGAGAATGTAATTCAGTTGATGCCATGTCAAACATTCCTGCCTTCTCCTTTGTGTCTGATAATTGCTTTTGTAAAACAAATGTTCTTTCCATAACTTAGACTGCTGAGAAGGAAGAGTATGAGCACCACCAGAAGGAGCTGGAGAAGGTGTGCAACCCAATCATCACCAAGCTGTACCAGAGTGCCGGTGGGATGCCAGGAGGGATGCCCGGTGGAATGCCAGGTGGCTTCCCTGGAGCTGGTGCTGCGCCAGGCGGTGGTGGATCCTCCGGACCAACCATTGAGGAGGTTGACTAAACTGTCCTGTGCTTTCAATTACCTCTCCAACAGTAATGTTTACAGAGAACTCTGTGAAGAAGGCAAATGTTTTTTCCCCAACCTCATGGCTGTTAGGGATCACTTGAATTTCTCAACTGGTTTTGTGGCTGTTGCACAAAGATGTAAGTCAGGATTCTTTGACTATATGCCTTTTTATACCTCTAAACCATTTTGAATAAAGTCTACAGTCCTTCAGCCTCTTATGTTTTAAGTGGTTGTCTATTTGTTCCTTCCATTTTCTTTGGTCACAATCAGGTGTGATTTTAAGTGTATTTAGTTTCTAATGTAAGTCACCTTAACATAACAGGCTGAAAAAAAATAATAAAAAAAATAGCCACACTTTCGTTTATGTTCAATATTACTAATGTGCTTAATGTAGGTTCTCACACTTCAAACTATTTTAATGTGTTCATAAACTGACAGTTGCTTGGGACCAGAGTGTCTGCAGAATACTTGCACCATGCTGCATACCTTGCTATACTGTGCACACAAATCGCAGTGTAATGCCTAAACCGAGAATCGGGCCATCCATATTCATGAGCACATTTGAGTAGCATTTTCTTGGGGGTAAATGATAAAGGTTTTTCACCAGTGGGCTGCGGCCCCTACTCTTGCAAACACTGCCTTGGGCAATTCCCTATATTCAGCTCTGAAGTTGACCTTAACAGGGATTTGTCCATAAAAACAAGTAAAAATAGCAGGACATGTAAACCCACTTTTTCCCTTGCAGTAGTATGCTACATTGTGACTAACATAAGTGTTAAATTCTACCGCTCTCTTTTACCATCCCCCTTGGACATGTCTGAAGTAATGTCAATGGAACCAGAATGGTCAACTTTATCACCCTTCTGTAGGAAAACATGGGGTCTAAACCCAATGGTTTTGTTTATGGTGTAATATGTAATGTAAAGAGCTTATAGCTTTTGAATAAGAAAAACAATCTCAACGTTTTCAGGATCTACCTTCCCTTATGTAGTATACTTCTGCAAGGTTTTGAGATTTTAAGTGGTCCACGTTCAAAATTGAACAAAAATGCTTTTCCAGTTGCAGTAAAAAGACCTCAATGGTGAGATTAGAAATTTTCAAATTACTAATCCAGAGTGTAAAGTTTTGGCAAAAAATATGGTTTTGTTGAGCGGGGAGAGGAATATTTTAAAAAGCAGTACAAATAAAATACTGGCATTTGGTGCGGTTTTCTATGCAGTATCAATCCATTACTGAAAAGGCATATCTTGGCAACAAAATAACATGCCAGGCTGGGCTTTTCCTATTATAGTCATAAGACATGGGGGACTGGACGAAAAATGTTTCCAAAAATCTTAAGACTAAGCTGTCGAATCCATTTTTTGTGTGTTGACTAGATTTGAAAAAAAAAAAAACATGAAAAACGAAAATTCATTAATTTGAGAAGTATTTTTTTTCCACATTTGATGTATATACACAGTAGGATATATATATATATATATATATATGTCAAACAGGTAACTTGATGCGTTTGATATCAGTTTGAAATTAGCTTCTAAGAGTCCTTATTTCCTGTTTCCATGATTGGTTGATTTGGGCCCATAGGGCAATAAGGTTGTTATGAGATATCACCGGGCACCCTCCTTAATCTTAAAAAGCTACCCCAAGTCTACAAGATAAAGCAGGAAAAAAACCCTAACTTACAAAACCAGGTTTAACCCGGACTGTACCGCATGGTCAAAGATTGTATTTATCAAAGATTATCAAGCGTCTCTGGCAAGGTCGTCCCCATCAAAGATTCTAGAACTCCGCTCTAGAATCTTTGGTTCCCATAGTTCCCAGTAGACAGTACGCGTCCATGTATCCATGGAAACAGTTTGAAACAGTTTGTGCAGCGTTCAGAGGGGAACTAGCTCTAGCCTACTAGCTCATAATTCTCTGTGCATTTGATCTCTAATACGATCGTAATGTGAAAGATTTAAATCCAGTTGAGTTAGTGATTGTATTATGAACTAGTAGTTCTCCATAAAGGTTTCTATACGACCATGTTAACACCAGCTAATGTTATGTTGATGGTTAACAACACTCATGATGTGAATCATTGCGACGTGTGCCTGCATTTGGCGATTTTGACATGAAACGTCAACAACGTTAACGTTAGCATAATGCAAAGATGCCCTTCAGTTTGTTGGACTCTCTTGATTCGGACACAGACAGCTTGGTCCAGGAAAAGGCCTATCAGTTGGAGCTTCAGACGCGTATTGGCAGTAACGTAAACATTCAAATCGAGGAAAATGGTTCAGATATCAATTTGAAGCGAAATCATTTCATTTACGACAGTCTGGAGGTGACACCTGCTACACCCGTGGACAACCGAACTACAAGGACTGACGAGGAAGCGACAAGGTAAATGAATGCAGACGATGCATTAGGCTGCTGTTTTATAGCATATTTTCGTAGGCTATCCTTCAGTCAGCCTGGTTACTTAATTCAGTCATACATTCGAATGGTTTTACCATAACACATTTGCCAAACTTTCAATGGCCAACGACGATGATATGCAACCCATGCGGTTAACTTAGACCCACCGACTAGCCTACTTTGTTCAGTTGAGAAATATCACTGATCAGGGCTAACTGTTTGTTTACCACTTGAATAGTTAATATAAAGAGGCCTAATTGTGTGCTTCACATTATCTGCTTTGATGCCTAGGCTTGTTTCTTGTAAGGTGAACTAACTATTCGTGTGTAGGCCTAACTTGTATTTTGAACCACGAAGGCTGTTTAATAGAAAAGTGTTGGCTCTGAGTCTGCCCAATTCTATCTTTCATTATTTAACAGTAACCAAAACAAAGGTGTGTGAATGTATCCGTAGTTACAGGAGCTACCTTTGGGAGTCATGTAGTTCTTGACTTGCACATGAGGTGGCATAAAGACTGGCTATAAAACATGAAACCAAGTTACAGGCAACATTTACAATAGCAGTCCTGAACCATTACAGGCGCTGGTCATGTAATTGGAATATCATGAAAAAGTTGATTTATTTCAGTAATTCCATTCAAAAAGTGAAACTTGTATAATCATTCCACACAGACTGATATATTTCAAGTGTTTATTTATTTTAATTTTGATGATTATAACTGACAACTAATGAAAACCCCAAATTCAGTATCTCAGAAAATTAAAATATTGTGAAAAGGATCAATATTAAAGACACCTGGTGCCACACTCTAATCAGCTAATTAACTCAGCTAAAATCAGCTAAAAAACACCTGCAAAGGCCTTTAAATGGTCTCTTAGTCTAGTTCTGTAGGCTACACAATCATGGGGAAAACTGCTGACTTGACAGTTGTCAAAAAGACGGCCATTGACACCTTGCACAAGGAGGGCAAGACACAAAAGGTCATTGCTAAAGAGGCTGGCTGTTCACAGAGCTCTGTGTCCAAGCACATTAATAGAGAGGCGAAGGGAAGGAAAAGATGTGGTAGAAAAAAGTGTACAAGCAATAGGGATAACCGCACCCTGGAGAGGATTGTGAAACAAAACCCCATTCACAAAGAGTGGACTGCAGCTGGAGTCAGTGCTTCAAGAACCACCACACACAGACTTATGCAAGACATGGGTTTCAGCTGTCACATTCCTTGTGTCAAGCCACTGTTGAACAAGAGACAGTGTTAGAAGCGTCTCGCCTGGGATAAAGACAAAAAGGACTGGACTGCTGCTGAGTGGTCCAAAGTTATGTTCTCTGATGAAAGTAAATTTTGCATTTCCTTTGGAAATCAAGGTCCCAGAGTCTGGAGGAAGAGAGGAGAGGCACAGAATCCACGTTGCTTGAAGTCCAGTGTAAAGTTTCCAGTCAGTGATGGTTTGGGGTGCCATGTCATCTGCTGGTGTTGGTCCACTGTGTTTTCTGAGGTCCAGGATCAACAACAGCCGTCTACCAGGAAGTTTTAGAGCACTTCATGCTTCCTGCTGCTGACGTACTTTATGGAGATGCAGATTTTATTTTCCAACAGGACTTGGCACCTGCAAAGTGCCAAAGCTACCTGGTTTAAGGACCATGGTATCCCTGTTCTTAATTGGCCAGCAAACTCGCCTGAGAAAATCTATGGCGTATTGTGTAGAGGAAGATGCGATACGCCAGACCCAACAACACAGAAGAGCTGAAGGCCACTATCAGAGCAACCTGGGCTCTCATAACCCCTGAGCAGTGCCACAGACACGCCACATTGCTGCAGTAATTCAGGCAAAAGGAGCCCCAACTAAGTATTGAGTGATGTACATGCTCATACTTTTCATGTTCATACTTTTCAGTTGGCCAACATTTCTAAAAAAACTTTTTTTGTATTGGTCTTAAGTAATATTCAAATTTTCAGAGATACTGAATTTGGGATTTTCATTAGTTGTCAGTTATAATCAACAGAATTAAAAGAAATAAACATTTGAAATATATCAGTATGTGTGTAATGAATGAATATAATATACAAGTTTCACTTTTTGAATGGAATTACTGACATAAATCAACTTTTTGATGATATTCTAATTATATGACCAGCACCTGTATAGCCAGCCTCTGTTCAACAAATGTATAGCCAAGGCTTTGAAAAGGTTGGTCTTTGCATTAGCTTAGTAGAGACCTTTGTAACTGGCCCAAGCCTATTTTCAATATGCAACAGACATAGACAAGCTTTTATGGCAAATTACACATTTGAGCACTTATACATTTAAATCCCTTTGAGTCCATTTTTTTATTTGTTTTATTGAATGGATCCTAATGGTAGATAAAGGTAATAATAAGCTCTGCTTTTATTCAATTCACTAAAAATGGATAATGAAAGCCTTCAGAATGAGACATGCTCATGTCTAATTGGCCTAAAGACCCTAATTTCATCACTTTCCATGTAACTGCCCTCATTTGAGTGAAATTAGATTTCTGTTTTGTTTGAGGTCATTGCAACGAGGACCCATTGTGAACACTATTTAAAAAGCAGTTGCTTTGTTGTCATCAAATGGACGACCCTTTATCCTCCTCCAACGCAGATGTAGGAATCTGGAGTCTGAATGCCCACATCTGTTCTGGCGCTATCCCGTTACCACCACAACTGTTGCCCGTTGGCCCCAATAAATGTGGTTTGCCCGTTTAAAGAGAGAGACATTCTCTTTGGTCATTGATGAGCATGCTGTGAAGTGGTACTTCACCCATATATTGTTGCAGTGCAATGACTGTGGCAAGTCTCCACAAAAGGTTCATGTGTGAATGCAGAGACAAAATAGATGACGGTCCTCGGCTCATCGTATTCTATCCATTTACAATGAATGACATCCTGATGAGCGCTGTCTGTTGGTGATGCACTTACACAGTCTATGGTGGTGATGCATTGAGAAGAACTTATTTTCCACATACACACAGTAATTCCCTCATTGCACAAGGAATCATAAAACAGTAAGGTTTGTTAGGGTTGTCATTAACAAGCTCTCTCTCTCAGCTTAACTTTAGCAGTTGTGTGTGAACCACATTGCTATCAAGTTTGTCTTTGTTCATAACCTGGCCTAATTATCTCCACCTTTTCTCTCAGTGGTGTGAAGTGCGGGGTTTGTAGCCTACAGATAGCACTGCATACGGCACAATGGCATTAGTAATGCATCTCATAGCATTGAGAATCCCATAATGACATCCTCCAGGTTATTCTAACAAGGTCTTTTCATTTATGGGACAAAGACCCTGTAGTGATTTAAAGCTGTTTAATTTGTATCCTGGGTTTTCAACTGGGGAAAACCTGTTACTATTAAGTTGTATTCAGATGCTCTCAAGGGGTGTATAAGTAGCCTAGATATTCAGCATTTTTCACATTATGCTAGATAAACTGTGTTAACCTCATTAAGGATTATGGAGTAGAGACTTGAAGTTGATAATACAATGATAATAGGATGTGATTTTGAAGCAAAATATAACTTTTGTTTAATCTATTCTCTAATAATTTATTGAATATGCTTTCCTAATTTGGAAGAAATGTCACTATTTAAGCCTGGCCTTTGTACATTTTATTTTGCATGATAATTATTTGTCTTCATCATCTTGCATGTCTTCATTCTCACTATGTCAATGTTTATTAACTGTTTTATACATTTTATTAAAACTTAGTGATGACAGTGACGAGTATGCAGACCTACGCTACAACCCTGACTGGAGGAGGAATTTTGAGGAGGCACGTCTGTTCCACAAGCTGCGGACACGGCTCACCTTGGATAAGGATGTCTATGATGCCACTGCAGGCTCAGATGAAAGCCTTGGGCAACTCCAGAGCTTGACCAAGAGGAGAAGTTGCGATAATGTCAACGGTATCGGTCACAGGGTTGTACGATCCGGTGGATCCACGGAGGCCCACGTCAAAGTAGAGAAGCTTTGCGGAATCCAGGCTGATCTCCCCGCATCCTCCTTCCACCTGCATCCACCAGAACATCAGGTAGCAGTCAACTCCTCCTCAGCGACATACAGTCAGACACAGTCCCCACCTGCATCAGGGGCAACAGCCGGAGGAGGTCATTCAAATCGCACC
This sequence comes from Alosa alosa, assembly GCF_017589495.1. Taxonomy (NCBI): domain Eukaryota; kingdom Metazoa; phylum Chordata; class Actinopteri; order Clupeiformes; family Clupeidae; genus Alosa; species Alosa alosa. The sequence continues at coordinate 12,510,914 of NC_063190.1, read as the reverse complement.
TTGAAGCCCCGTATACCCAAGCCACGAAGGCACCAGCATCACAGAACAACCCTCGAGGGACATGACCTAACAGGTGAACCCCCAGAGCAAGGGGAGGTAGGCACTGGCCGAGTCAAAGACCATCAGGGGGCCTTTCCCCTCAGTCAGAAGAGTTGCTCACACAGACGGTCAAACGCAAGGGCAGCCAAACCAAGGACGGACAAGGTAGAACTGAACAAGGCGACACTGGGTGTGAACCGATCCAAGCAGGGGTCATACCTGAGGAGGCATGGGAAGAGGACTGACCAGCCGGAGCCAACAGATGAGGTTTGTGTCGGACCGTCTCTTACTTAGGCATGGATAAGTTTAGGTGTAGAGGTGAGATCATCTTATAAGATTAGAGAAAAAATCTGATAAGATAGGAAATCACCATTTTATTAGCTGCAGAGATGGTCAAAGAGTATACAGTGGTTCCTGAACAAATGAAGTTTGATTGTTATTGCAGGGGTCTGTACAGGTTTTACTGTCTTATCATTACGGTCATGGCAGATGTTTTATTGTGTTGTTAATGTAATGAAATGTAATACATTTCTGAATGGCCAAGGAGGCGATCTCAAACAGTAAGATGACTTTTGATTAATTTTAAGAATCATTTCATTGAATTGAATAACCTGTCTGAATGTATAACCAAATCTGAGAAATTATGTGGACATCAGTTAGTCATTCACTCATTGGGACTGCATTTACCAAAAGATCCACAAGGGGTCACACTAGCATTGCAGGAATCAGAGCTGTTCTGGTGCTGTCAGGAATGCAGAGTCCTTCATGTCCAAATGGTTGCTGTCACCTTGTGAAATGAAAAGCCCCAATAACATAACTATAAGAGAATAAGGGTAAGGAATAAGTTGGTCCTGCTTGCCAAAAAAAAGAGTATTTCAGTCTATTTCCAAAATCCAGTTTATTTGTGTATCTCCAAGACATTTGTGGTCTGCCTTAGCTATTTATTTAGTGTAAACCCAGAAGGTTAAGATTATTAAAGCTCTTCTGACCTTATGTATACCATATTTGACCTTTGTGATATTTTTAAATGTGTGTTGACAGAATTTGCCAGAAGTATGTGATATTACATGTTTTGAAGTTTGGTACTCATTAGGCTAGTTTTGGGCTCTTCAGTGCTTGAATAGATAACATTGAAGATTGGCTTCCTGTTTGATATTTTATTACCAGCATATCATCAGGGCCTGTTTTTTGGCTTCCTCTCGCAATAGACTCCAGCTAATAAAGAGCTCAATTTTTGTAAATGCAGGTTTAATTTCTTGAATCCAGTCTTCAATTGCAATGTACTCCAAAAAGTAAAAAAAAAAAAAAAAAAAAAAAAAAAAAATGGAAAAAAAAAAAAAAATATGCCGAGAGCATGTCTGCCTATGTAGAGCCTATTATGGTCTGATCTGTGCTACAGCACCCATTAAGGACATCAGAGAGAGGCACTGTTAGCAATAGCCTCTTAGATAGCAGTGCACCTGGCCCAGGGGTTATAATTGGCTTTGGCGACCTTGGCGCACACTCCTGCATATGGCTGTCTGCTATATTTCTAAACTTTCCCTATCCATCTGAGCCCTAGTTCCCCCTTAATGTCTCACATCAGGCACATTTGCATAGTGAAGAGTCGTTACCATTGTGAGATTGTAAACAGAGCCCTTACCTCCCCCCCCCTCTCTTCCACATGAAGCTGTGTGTGCCTGTGTGTTATGGATCCTATGATTGGGCTGGATAGTTTTCTATTACGAGTTCCTTACGGTGTTTTTTCAGATTGGGTGGTGTATAGGGGAGTAGGAGGGGATAGAAGCTGAAGTAATCTTTGAATTGAATTTATTAAAAAGGGTGGTATTTTGAGTTTATTAAAAAGGGTGGTATTTTGAGTTTATTTTAAGAGGGTGGTATTTTGAGTTTGCGTTTGTACGTACCTCATATTGGGCACTTTTGAGACTTGTGAGATACATTCAAATGAAAATGAATAGCTTGTAGACTGTAATTAGCCACATATTATTCAAAATGGGTCCGATTAGACTTGTGGGCAGACAGTAAAAGTCGAAAACGTCCGATATATTGTCTGTGAATATACTCTGTTGCTCCATTCTCAAAGTTAAAACTCTACCACACAAAGAAGAAACCGTATTTAGACATGATCGAAAATGCCACCTTATCTAGACTGAGATTAAGTGGAAAACTGTGGTTACACGAATCACAATTTGTAATTATTTTTGGAAAACATGGACTCCTGCATCCTCTGGGCTAAAGAGCCATCCAACTTGTTATTAGTTCAAAAGCCAGCATCTGTGATGGTATTAAGGATGTGCGTCTTTTCAGTTCCCAAACATTTACAACCTGTTGTGAAAATAAGGGATAAAGCAATAGCGTGGTAAACACATCCCTTTCCCAACTTTCTTGAGACATGTTGCTGGCATCAAATTCAAAATGAACACATATTTTCCGAAACAAACAATGACGTTTCTCTATTTCAGCAATTATTTAGTTATAATTTGTTTATTATTTTACAATTTCAGCACTATTCTCTATTAAATATAGGGTTTACATTATTTGCAAATCATAGCATTTGGTGTTTATATGTTACACAGCGTCCCAACTTTTTTGGAAACCGGTTTGTAAATTGCTCTCAAAGTGCGAAAGGATTTTATATTAGCTACATGCCTATTGTCTTCATATGACTTGGTCAGCCCTTTAACTTTTACATGTATGTTCTTATAGGTCAAGGTTTGTAAGAAACGCCCTCACCTCAGTAATATAATACCCTATATGTTTTACCCTCAATCTAATGTCATACCTACTCTATTTGTATTGCATGTCTGTTTTTTTTTTTTTTTGTGTAAATCAAATCACTTGGGTAATAGGCAGGCTATCAGTATTTTCCAAACGTGCTGTTTCGCCATTGACAGGATCCTAAATCCCGATAATTAGCGATGTTATTAAGCGTACACAATCTCGTAATGCGCCAACTTTTTTTCTCTTTTTGGCTGGGGGAATGGCAGATGGATGATCCAGCAGAGGTCCCTTTGATAAAGACAGAAGTAGCCGAGCAATCTTCCACCATTGCACTCAGCCGGAGTCTCTCGTTCTCCCCCGGGCCCTTACTTCAAAGCCAGGAACATAATGTACAATCTCTTAATAGCTCTAGACCATGGCTCCGGGCCTCTCGGCCACTGTATACTCTACCTCAGTGTAAACACCTAATCAAGATTGCCTGGGCGGCCACAATAGCAACCAAATGCAATTCAAGATCCGTGCACCCTTTGAAGTCTTCATCGGGAAAGCTGTGTATCCTAGTCTCGAGGAAAATGGCAAGGTCCGATTGTCTGACTTTGTTGTGGCTTGTGCTGTAGAGAGGCAATTACGTGGGCCAATTTAACAGAATAGGTATTACGGAGCTTACGGTGCTCCAAATGCTATTTTGGTTGATCATTCTCCCGTCGTGATTGAGATTATTAAAATAGTTGACAAAAGGCAGTGGCAGAGGGACAGGCTCAGGTTGTGGCCCTGTATCGCCACAAAGGACATAAGGAGCCGATATGTGTTGTCCGCAGCTGAATCATAGGCACCTGTTCCCGGCCACAATGGCTGCTTCAATCAGGCTGCTATCCGAGGCCTGCGTGATGAGTAGCAGAGCCACACCTGCATCCCAGTGTGTGCCAAGTTGCCAAAGAGAAGTCCCTCCTATAGGCCAGTAGGCCTGCCTCAGACGATTTAAGACAAAAAAAAAAAAACATTAAAAAGAAAGTGAATGGCATATCATAGAGACCCTCTTGTTTTATTTTAGTATGAAAGGTCAGTCTGTAATTCTACACAAGTATTCTATTTCCCAAATTAAGCTATTTGTTCCTCATGGCCTAGCTGTGCATTTTGTGTGCTCAGCCCTATAACTTAATTAAGACATACACAGCCAATCACATTATTTCATGGAAGCACGGAAGGTGGATGTGTACCGGTAATTTGATTTGCTGTTGAGCTCAAATATTAACAACCCTTCACCAGAATTGCCCACTGGACCTTTTAGTGAGTAATCATTTTGTATTATGTTACATGATCCTCCATGTAACATTCATGCTGGAAGAAACCCTAACCCCAAGGGTAAAGTACTGGTATGCTGCTATTCTTCACTCGTAGTGTAGGCATTGCTATGCTGTAAGAGAGACATGTCACCTAGGCTCGTGCTTGTTTTGATTTGTTGAATCCTATTGTTTTTGTTGACTGTAGCCCTACAGTCATGCTTTGCTTCAAAACTCTGTGGCTCGCATGGAAAAAAGCCCCATGCTGTTTCAAGAGCAGCGTTTTGTTAAACAGAACAGACCTTTGTTTCTTTTGATCCAGCCGGACAATAGACAGGACGGGTGTCAGTGATGTCGGGCAACATTTCACTATCAATGGTAGCTCTCACTTTTAGCCACCCTTCTAAACTACTCCAGAGCCCCCTCTTTCCATGCCTCCAAACCCCCTCTTTTCTGCATGTACTGTAACAATCATCTGCCAGTGACCGCTCTGATGCCAACAGTGGGAGTCAGACCGTGCAATTACCTCCGCGGTTACCTGGCCTTTGGCTAAATAGATAGACCAGCGTGACGGCGTGTTTATTGATGGATATATTACAACCCGAGCCACTCACGGCAGCTTGGTTGGTCATGACCTTCGCCTATTCACGCTTTTCAGAATTAGTTGCATTCATTGAGGGGCTCTTCAAGCCATCAATACCATTGATCAGGCTCAGATTGTCCCCAGTTGTGAAAGGCTGCCTGAAGTTAACTAAATGATTTTCATTACAGCATTAGCAGTGGGTTCTCTCCTTGAGCTAGTGCATTAAGAGGTATTGAAAGAGTGCATTGGATACAACGTGAGCTTATATAGACACTTATTTTGACATGGGTATGAATTGATTCATGTGTGTAGGATCGATTAGGCCTTAAATCTGTAGCCAGAGTTCAGCATCTGTGCATTGCACTGTGATAAAAAATGCTACATGTCTCCGTGTGACTTGCCCAATCTTTTGTGACATATCCTTAGCTAATCAATGACTAGAATTCTGTGCATATTTGTAGGACACACTGTGTTAATTCCTCTGCATTTTCTAGGATTTACTCTGCTCTTGCAACATGTGTGAATTACATGAGATGGAGCTTCTGCATGTAGGTGTCTGTGTTTTTTTACTTACTACACTGACGTGTTTGATGGTCTCATAGTGTCTAAAGGTAAATCAGTAACATGTGTGTAAAGGTAGCTGAGTGTATGTGCTTCTTTGTTTTGTTTTTTTTTTTGTCTGAAGGTACAGGAGTCCGGGGAAGATTCCAGCACAGACAGACAGGAGGACGAGAGGAGTTTGGATTCTGAGCACCTGTGGCTTCAGAGGACCCAGAGGCTGAAGGTGAAACCCCTCCACCGACGCGTGGCTTACTGATCGCCTTCATTTCCCCCCCTGCGCTGCACACCTTAGAGGCTGTGCTCGACCCAAATGTGTAAAGTGTTACCAAAGGGCTCTCTCTCTCTCCACATGAAAAAGACAACAACACATCTAAACGTCTGCACAACGGTGTTCCCAGCCCTGCGGGATTTCATTTTGTCCTGCACGGCAGATACAATCTCTCATCGAAATCTTACTGCGACAATGGAGCTTGGGAGATGTCGTTCAGTAGAGTCCAGATCTAAAAAAGAGGCACACACACAAACACACACACACACACTGAGACACACACGGAGGCATCATTATTTGGAGCACTTGAGTGTCCTCCCTAATGCTGGGAGGTAGAGCAGTGTAAATATTTTCCCATTAGAATGGTGAAAGCTGGTGTTTGCTAGATCAGGTGCATTAGATGCACAGACACAGCTGCAGTCCTTACTGCATAATACCTCTCTCTCCTTTTCCTTTTCTTTGTGTGTCTGTGCTCTGTCTTCTTTGTATGGTGCCTCTTGAGCACAAAAACATGTAGAAATGTCAACTGGATCTGGATGTAGCTTCAATGGATGTTATACAGGGAATGTTTTAAAGGGAAATAGATAATCTATTATAAATGTCTGAAATATTTATGCTATTGACCAAATCTGACCAAAACAAATTAAAAGACAAGAACACTTTTAAATTCATAGTCATGATGATTCGATTTTATTATGTCTGTCATTTGACCATAATTATTTGGCTTTCATATGAAATGTCAGGAATTTTTGTTTCATTTTTAAAAAGATTACCCCAGTAGAATATATCTGGTGTTCAGTGTGTCAAGCACTCTGGTGTATGATATCCCAGAATACTTCAGGACATGTGAAACCTTGTTCTAATTGAACTGCAGGTCACTCAGGGCCATGGAGAGAGGAAACCTCAACCGAAGGGGGGAAATGGCAAACCTCCCCTGCAGAACCGGCCCAACAGGAGTCACGCAGCTCGGACCAGATGCCGGTTGAGTGCGCTCCCCGCCAGGCCTTCGGCTGCAGGGGATACCCACACTCTGGCCGAGATTATGGTCATCGACGAGGCCCGCTCCTCCAGCGACGCCTCGGACACCCCAACACCACCACCACGTCCAGCAGCAGCAGTACAGCAGCCCAGACGATCCCGTCTCCCGGCCTCTCTTCCTTCCTCAGACGGGACCCCCATGGTCCACCTGAACATAAACCTGAGCACCTCCAAAGGCAGGGACCTCTCCCCCCACACCAGCAAAGAGCAGCAGCAGGCCGGCCTCCTAACGTTGGTCTCTCCCAGGGCCCCTCAGTGGGTGCTGCAGCCTCAGGTCTACCCCGCGCTTTTCACAGGCTCGGACAGCAGTCCAGGCCACTTCCCGCTCCCTCCCCACGTGGCTGGCATGGGGCAGTGGGCCCTGCTGATGGCCTCCCCCAGCGCTGCTCCAGAGGCTGGACAGCAGGGCCTAGACATGCTAATGCCCCCTGGTGGTGCTCATTTATGGGGCCTGAACAGTGAAAGGTCAGTGAAGTTGTTGTTGTTGTTGCTGTTGCTGTTGCTGCTATTGTGGCAAAGTACTCTAGATATGGCTTAATACAACCCCGTTTCCAAAATAGTTGGGACACTGTGTGAAATGTAAATAAGGACAGAATGCTATGATTTGCAAATCAAATGACTCAATATTTTATTGAGAATAGTGCAAAGACAACATATCAGTTATTGCTACATGTTTATTTGACAACATATCCAAAATTGCGGGACAGGGGCACGTTTACCACTGTTTTGCTTCACCTGTTCTTTTAATAATAGTCTGAAAATGTTTGGGAACTGAGGAGACCAGTTGCTGGAGTTTTGAGAATGAAATGTTGTCCCATTCTTGCCCAGTATAGGATTTCAGAGGGGTATTTCACAAAACCTAGATAAGGGATTAAGCTGGAATTTTTTGGTTATCCTGGATGCATTTAGCCTTGACTTGGTGTCACAAAAGATGGCACATAAGTTGCCATGGGGATTTATTCTTTGCACTTAGCCTGGTCCCGACCATGCTAACAGCCAAGCTAAGTTAATTCTAATGTAATTATGTTGTCTTATTGGTTCAGCTAGCTGTCATTCAAATCAGAGCTCTGTGTAAGGAGCTTTATTCCATTTACATACTATTTGCTGAATGTATTTGCTCACAAAACAGATTGTCTGCCTGTACCATATGGTTATTATTATTATAGTTGAGATAGCCTTATAATTATTAACATAGGCCTAGGTACTCGTTGTTTGCTTCTTTTGTTGATAGACGTTTGATCCTACTGTAGTTGATTGGAAGTAGAGGGGCAAGTTTTCAAAGGTGTTTTCATCTATAATATAAAGGTAGGCTATTTCATACTATGTGCATCTTTGCAGTGGCAAGCGCTTTCTTAATGACGTTGCGTGCCGAGACAAGGAAGCACTCACACGTGGGTGCATACGTAAATTTGCATTCAGTTGGCCTACCACGCCTACTCTTTTACAGAAATAGCTATGATTCCCCATTACAAAAAGGACAACTTTTTTTCATTATTAGTCTATATCAAAACGGTTGTTCACTTTGTGCGAATGACGCTATTTTCCGCATCTTTTTTTATTCCAACCGTGAATTCTTTAGGGCAGAAACGAGAACGCGCACACATCCTGAATTACTTATACCTGGCTTGACATAGTTGCTCCTACTCATCTTGGATTGGCGTTAGTGAAACGAGTTTAGCTAGAATGACCAGACAATGTCAAACCTCGCTTTATCACTTATCTTGGATGTCTTAAAGCTGCAGTTGGCAAGTATGACAGATTGAGGGGATTTAGCCAAAATGTTGAATGTTTACAACTCTCATACCCCTCCCCCACTACCACCGAGCACCCTCTCATCGAATTTGTGCTCGTCAGTGTGCACCAGACTGCACCAGACTGATTGACAGTATCTCACACAGCCCTGCTCTGATTGGACCAGAAGAACCGGGAGCTGTGGATTTTTGCAAAACAAATGACAAATAGAAGTGCAGGTTTTTTTCTAAAACCGGCTGATTTATGTTGTTCTGTTGGAGCATAGTGTCGGTTTCAGTGAATATGATCAAAAAAATTTTGCCAACTGCAGCTTTAATTTTGCCTTTGTGAAATACCCCTCAGGAATTCAACGGTCTGAGGTCTTAATCATGGGACAGTTTGATTAGGGTTGGGTATGCTTTGGGTTTAATGGATACAGGTGCTAAATCAATAGGCTACTTTTAAAATGGTGCTGTGCCAAAACGGTGCCTGAATTGGTACTTTGTTTTTAAAATAAAATGCCCAAACCAATGGTCGAAAGCTTGAGTTGCTTGAGTTGACAAATTTGAACATGAAATGGAACTATATTTAGTTTATTATTAATGTGTGTTGTTTCATTGCTTCTAGGCATAATTCTAATTGCAGGTGGCTTGCCATAACTTTAAATGTTAAAAAGGCGGTGTTAAATGTTAACGGTAACATGGTGGTAACATCATTTAAACCAATGATGTCATTCCCTTTAACAGCAGTACAACTTCAAAGAATGCATCTGTATTTTAAGTCAGCAGCGCATATGAAGGAATCTGCTTGTGAGACCGTATGGAACAGTTATTCCACTAAACAATGCTTTACTAAAGCCTAGCATAGTATAGCCTACACGCATTTGCACTCGTCTATTATTTGAACTCATTGGCAAAGTGAAACTAACTTCATCGTGGTGTCAGTCAACAACAAAACAGTTATACACAGTTAATTATGACCGCCGCTAGCTAAGCGGTCATATAGGGATTGTCAAAGTTTTTTTTAATTTGTTTTATTTTTTTTATTTATTTTTTCCCCCGTCATCTACTTCCTGAATTTTTGGTCAACTATACCCGGGACACCGAAACACCGGGGCACATGAAATTTGGTGGGTATGTAGCCCCCCTAGACCCTGTGGTCTCCCCCGGTAAAAAATGCAATATCATTCTGCTTTAATCGCCCCTCTCTTCAGTTAATGTGTTCAGAACTGCACCAAATTTTATGTGTATGGTTAACATGACATTCTCTGGGGGTATGCCAAGTTTTGTAGAATTTCATCCATTGGGGGGTCTAAAAAAAATTATGTTATGTGTACATTTAGTGACTCTACATTCATTGGCCTGTAGATGGTGGTGTTGAGCGAAGGGTTGCTTGAAGAGGATATTGTCTCACAGGCACTCTTTTTCGCAAACACACATGCATACATCAACACACACGCACATACACATGCACACACACACACACATCCACAGGCACACACACACACACACACACACACACGTATGCACGCACACATACACACATCCACAGGCACACACACACACACACACACACACATATGCACGCACACATATACACACGCATACACACAGCCACGCACATACTATCGGTATCGGCAATTAGAACGGCCGATACATAATTACAAATTCAGTAGGATTAAAGGAAAACCAAATATTCATCATCATTTGGCTGCATTTCCAGAATTGGCGTTACGTAGTAGTTTGTCCACCAGATGGCGCATGCTTGGTTTTTTACTGCAGGTACGTTAATCTTATACAAGTTATATCATAGCCTAGGACCTAGGTAAAATAATGTTAGGCCTACCGTTAGCATTGGTTGAGTGATTGAGGCCAATTTGATTGGCTGTCATCTCATTCTTTTCTGACCATAGCCTACTAACAGGAGGTAAGTTAATGGAAAATACACTTGAAAGATAACCTGTCTATGAAGCATCCTAAACAGGCTGGGACATTTCTGCTTGCTAAATAGGTTTTTCTGCTGTTGATTCGCTCACAGTTCTTGGTGGCCCTGTCAGGGCTTTGTAAAATGTTGCATTAAGACCACATAAATTCTCAAAAAGCATCTGAGCTCATGTTCAACACCGCTACTTCAATCCTCTATTTTCAAAGGTGTTTCAAGTAAGTAAGAGCATGGCTCAAAGTAAAGTAGCCTGCAAAACTGCATTTCGTTTTAGACTATTGGTATTTAATTTGTGCATTGACAATAAAGTTGAATATCATATGAACTAAAGATGACTAAAATCTTGCATATGTAGACGAAGAAACATTCACAAAAATCCATGGCATGACCTCTTCTTGGAAATGAGAGGGATTGTTTGTTTGTTTGTTTATAAATAAATAAATAAAAGTAAAACTGATACCTTCTGCTTTCCCCAAATACAATGTAGACTACAGGTGTACATTACCTTTCATCAGTCCAGTTGCAATGGATGAACTGTGATGAACTGCCCTACTTGTGATTGTTTAGAGATTTTAAAGGTTTTATAACAATGCTACAATTTTTTTGGCTAGTGCTACAAATCTAAACCTTCGCAGCGCCAGTAGGCTACTTTCTGTGCAGCCCGCACACACACACAGGCATGCCAAACAAGCATACACAAAAGTTTCAAGAGTGGGGGATGAAGTAGAAGATGGAAAAAAATTGATTACTGTGATTTATGTTCGCTGAACGGATGTACAGGACTGAGCGGCGGTCATATTTTGTACCGCTATGCGGTACATCTAGTTACTTTCACTATTGACTGACAATGGGTTACCATCAAAAACATATCCTGGAAAAAGCAGCACTTACCCCAGTAATGTTTGAATGACTGAATAAAAAAACATTTATCCTGCAGAGGAGTTGCTTACATCTCGTGACGGTGCCTCTTCAGCTGTGCTTCATATTTGCCTCTCCGTCATTACCAATTTGAAAATGATGGTGATTGGTGTATAACTACTCATTGTGAGATGTATTTCGTAATATCTTCATTCTAATTGTGTTTCCCATTGTAATCGTGTAATTTGTAATGTTTTGCATGGATGTGCATTGGTGCGCATTCATGGATAATAGAAGGATGGTGGGTTGTGCACCCGCCCATATCACTGTTGATAATGCGCTCTTAAAATAACATATGAACAACTCGTCATGGACTTCTGACCAGGTTTCTCTTGGTCAGTGGCGTAATGCATTTTAGGTAGTGTACATAGCGATTTTTAGACACGCCAGACTATTCCTTAGGTTGTTAATTGCCACACCCCTTGGCGCATTGCTTAAAAAAGAGACATGCATAGTAAGAAAATAAAATTTGCGCTGGGAAAAAAACGAGTTTTCCGCCATGCACCAGTGCGAAAAAAGGGCCATAGGTGTGCACCCCGATAACATTCCAATGAATGTTAAAAATGCATCATTCATCCAAGCACACCGGCAAAGTCTTTGAATTGTGTTTCCAGGGACTTGTTGCTAAGGTCTCAGGCTGTTAGATTCCTGACACCCTCAAAATAACTGAATGAATGCCCATTCAACTTTAGACCACGTTTCTTGGTCAGTGGTGTTCTCATTTTCAGTGGCGTCAAAATAGCAATTTGTGATCACATGCCTGACCACACTTGTTTTTTTCATCGATACACCTGTGGGTGTGCAAGGATCACACAGCATGGGTGTCTGGCGGAATAATGATAAAATGTGCTCACCTCAAACTAGGAAAACAATTGTGTTGTGCCTGGTTCCTTGATGCACTCGGTGTAAGATAGGGCCCTCGGTCTTCCTAACTAATACTTCTACATATCGGATATGCAGTTGAACAATGATTTCTTTCTCTTTCCTTTCTTAAATGTTCTTGGTACTTTACTGGGTCATCCCTCAATCTTTGTCTATATTTTCTCAGTCTTTCTGCTCCACTTTTTCATTCATGTTTAGGCATGTTGGCAATTTGTCTATCTATAGCGCTACAACGGAACCATAGAAAGTAAACTAAGGCTGTAGGCCTAGTCTTAAATATTCTTAAATGCATTTAATTTGTATAAATGTGCAATTGGAAATATCGCTGATTTTCCAAAATATAGGACGTAGTGTTAGTCACAAAAAGCATAAATGCTTTTTAAATAAATGTTTAGGGTCTGGGACAGCAATTTGCACGAATTCGGTAGAATGGCCCATTTATGTTTTTACAAGCAAACTTTTAGCATGAGCTTCAAATTCATTGTGATGCTATATGGGTCTCATGCATATGAAAGATTAATATCAGTATGTAGTTCGGAAGTTATCAGAACATACGTGAAACAAAGTTTTCACATTACAACTTTGCTGATAACATTTCAAATAGATGCCAGTTAGCATATTAGCAAGTTTTTGTGTAAACTAGGCTGTTGGTGTTGTAGCCTTTTCCTTGTGTGTAGTTATTATTTGCTAAATTTCAACAAGAGCTTGTGATATTACTTTAAAGTAGGCTACTTGGTAAATGGCATGGGCTCATGCGAGCTGTCAAACATGGTCCACTTGCTTATGTGGTGCACCCCTCTGCTTTAAGCTTATATCTTGAAGTGTTCAAATATTAGTTATCTGTATAGAATGTGGTGCTATCAAAGCAAGATGTTACAGATGGCGCACAACGTGCAGTGATGTCTCGTTTAAAAATAAATAAATAAAAAATTAGACATGGGTCTAGAATGATCCATCAAAGCAGGATCAAAATCCCTTATCTTTAGAAGGAATGTGACTACTACTAATTTCCCAAATGAAGGGGACAGATCCAGCCCCATGAACGAGCCTGGTTGTCCCAGTTGACTGCCAAAGGGCTGAGGGTGAACAGCTGGGCCTGGCCTCTGGTCAGCAGGTGGGCAGAGAGTGGCCGGAGCAGATGGGTGCTGCTGATCAGTTTGGTCACAGAGTTTAAAGTTAACGGACTGGAAGAGAAGATGGAGGCACTCAGAATCTGATTTGTTTTTTTAAACAACAGGAAGTGATTCTGAACATAGCTTAAGGGGTGAGTTATAGGGCTTTAGACCGTCAGGTGCCCTCTTTTAGTATTATTTTATTTTAATTGGCTTGGGTTATCTATACCATCAATTGTGCCATGACCTCCAGGAAATTGCTGCATAGCTCAGACAGTACTTTGGATGTCAATGTCAGAAGATTAAATGACCCCTTTAGGTAAGCCTTTAGATATTTAAGTTGAATTCTTTTGTTAGCACTAATCAAGCAGGAATGTAAGCTTCAAGAGAGGACTTTAGGAAAGAGCGTCCTTTTTTATTTCACTGATGCATTAAATATTCAATGGTATTACATATACAAGGATATGGTGCTAAACCATAGTGAAGGATGGTGTAGAAAGCTGCATTAAAAAAAGGTTCTGGATTTGCCTTCGGCTACATGCTAATGAGATGCATTCCTTCCCTACTGTAAGCTATACTGAGTAAAAGTGCAAATACCACAAACTTCATTGAGGCACACGCACTTCGTTGTAACAAGGTACTTAGTTCAGGTGTGGTGAAAAACAGGTGGAAATACAGCAAATACAGGTAGATTATGGGTAAAATAAGTCATCGTCAGGACAACTGTTGCTTATTTCACTTATTTATTCAACTTTGTGTGTTTACAGAGTTGTGGTGGCTAACCTGCTGGACTGTGTATTGATGTGTTTTCCAGAGTGACCATGTGGCAGCCTAATGCAGACTGGAGCCAGGAGCCTGCTGTGCAGACGCGCGATCCCTCGCTCAAATCCAGCCATTCCACAGAGAGCGTGGGACCCTATGCTGTGCTGCCCCCTATTGGCAGGACTGTGACAGAGGAGCGCATGGCTGGCGGGGCTCTGGGCGGCACGGGGACACTCGGCCCCAGGAGCTGCTCTGATGGGTACCTGGCTCAGCTGGAGAGGCAGAGGCACACAAAGGCACAGGCGGGGTATAAGGTGTGTGTGTGTGTGGGGGGGGGGTGTGTGTCTGTGTAAGTGTGTGGGGGTGTGTGAGAGAGAGAGAAAGAAAGGGAGAGTGCAAGAGAACATGAAAAACACAATGCATAAGGATGAATAATTTGTGTGTGTGTGTGTGTGGGGGGGGGGGGGGGGACTGGAAAGACAGCATCTTACAGGTGTTCCAAGTGTGGGGCCTAATTGTGCAGATACAACCATCAGGTTAATTGTATAAGTAATTGAGAATGTGCTTAATTGCTATGAGATGATGACATAAGACAGGGCCACAAAAGACATCTTGAAAGGTATCAGGAGCTAAGGTGATTAAGTGAAAGCCTTGTGTGCAAGACGGCCGGCCGATAAGGTGGCCATTTGCATTTAATGACGATGCCTTTTTTCTTTGGCTGTCAGCTTTAGTCTCACAGGTGCGACCCTCTAAAGGCGAACCTACCACCATGCTAGTGAATCTGCTGGCAAAGGACATTAGAGACATTAACAAACACATATGGTAGTCGAGTGTGTGTGAACAAAAAAGCTACCCTCACTATAAACAGAATTAGCTCGGAGATTATGAAGATTACAAGTTTCTCTCTCTCTCTTACACACACACACACACACACACACACACACACAGACAGACACAAACTACACACACACACACACACAAGGACACACACCTACGCATCACATCACATCACATCCACAAGGACAGACCCTTAGTTCAGTCTGGCCGTCTCCAGGACAAGACTCAGCGGATTAGTGTGGCGAGTTTGTAAAACACCCCAAGCGAGGTACCCAGGGGAAACGGATCAGAGCCCAGAGAAAGAAGCCTGGGCCTGTCCTGCAGTGTCCATGACCAATGGCTAATTCACGAGTGGCCCTGGAGCCCTTAAGAGTCCCGTCTGATCTAAAATGATTAGTCCCCCTTTTGTCCAAGGGCCGGCTTGTGGATTGCTGCTCGGCGTTCTATGGTGGATTAACTGCTTACTCCCTGGGCCATGGGAGTCTGGTGGCTCCTGGCCCCCCAGTGCACATGTTTATACGAAAGGAGAAACCAATGATTTTTGTATTTTGTACACACTTGGCAGCCTTTCACAGGTGTATTTGTATTTGTTTGTTTGTTTGTTCATGTGTCTTTCTTTGTGTGTTTGTTCATGTGTCTTTCTTTGTGTGTGTGTGTGTGTGTGTGTGTGTGTGTGTGTGTGTGTGTGTGTGTGTGTGTGTGGCGTGTGTGCGCGTGTATATATTTACAGGTGTACACACTCAAGGATTATAAAAGTATTAAGCACAATGTGAAGCTTGGAGGTCTTGGACCAAGTAATGCTGTAACAGAAACAACTGTAAGCAATTTGCAATGATGCATTGCCAGTGTACTTGTTGTGGTATCTTGAAGCTCCATGTACACACAATTGGATGTCTTAATATTTTAATTACATAATAATAGATTGCTTAAATGGAAATGCAATGAGAATACACATATCACATTATGAAAGTACACCTCTCCCAAAGAAATCACATCATCACATGTATTAATCTTTAGCTGTAATTTTCCGTTGTCTCTTTGTGTTGTCAAGCACTTCTTTATTGTGTCCATTTAGCAATCAGGTGTTAATTGGTCAAAGAGATTCAGATCAAATCAATGGACAGTTAGTGTGGGAAGTGGAAGTCTAATAGTTATTAAGCGTGAATGCTACTTCTCAATCCCTGCATGTGAAATGGCTGCCTACTGCAAAGCATGTTTTTGTGCACAGTAGCCAGTCAGTTACCAGTGTAAAAATAGCCATTTCAGAGAAAATTATTTGTTCTGTTTTCCCCCTTGTAATATTGTCTTTTATTGTTTTGTTGGTCAGACAAGGTCCAGAGTGCTTTATAACAAAGAGGCTATAAATGGTCCAGTTAATTAAACCCCTCTTTTGTAATCTGTCCCCTCTCTCTCTCCTTTCAACGCTCCCAGGCAGAGAAAATGAGACGCCAGAAGCTGTATTCAGATGTGATCCGGCAGCAGAACAAGAACATAAGTAGGATTCCCTTTCTACCGGCTCGGGCAAAGACACAGGCCCCGGAGAGGACTGACAAGGACACGACTCCCAGGTGGAAGGTACTGGACATCCACCCCACCACAGCCCTTTAAAGCAGGCTGGCTCGGGCTGTCCACATTTGTATCGAGCATCAGCACAGACGTTGGGTGATGATAAGCAACTCGCATGCTCTTTACCCTTTAAATACCTTGGGTGTCCAGCGCTCTCTATTGATCTTCATTCGCTAATGTATCATCAACCTCATTAAAGTGTTAGAAGCAATACAAGCTAGGATATTGTATGCTGTTGATATTAGTTATCATGAAATGAAGAAAATGCTAAAATATAAAATGCTTTTATATGTTTTGTTTTGGCCCAGGCTTTGGAATATGCCAGAACTATTGCAAAGCTGAAAGTGTCACCGAGGCCGAAGAAGGAGTCCCAGACGCAGACGCAGGCCGCAGGTGCCCAGGCCCAGGCGCAGTCGAGCTATTTGAGTGAGGTGGACATTGGCCGGCTGACCCTGCTGGAGAGCCTGCGCCAGCGGCACGAGCAAGAGAAGCAGGCCGTGGCTCAGCTCAGCGCTGTTCATGCTATTTAACCCGCCATGGCGCAGGTTTGACTAGATGTAGGGCTTTATAAGGAAATCTCTGAGCACTTTCTTATCTTGTGGAGTATATTCTTTTACGCAGTCAAATGAAATGGCATTTAAACGTCTTGGCAGTGCAATCTGCCATATTGGAGGGTCTCCATCAGAACTCAGTTCCTCCAAACACATGTTGACTGAATTTTCAATGAGTTGTCAAGAAGGAACGATGGATGTTAAAATCTTGTTAAAATGTCCGTTCATGACCTCAAAATGCATTTGTTGTATAATATGTTTTATTAATAAATATTTTAAATAAAAAGCAGTTTGTCCGTGGGTTAACCCATGCGACAGAGAAGATTGAACTCTTACAAATTCAGCATCTATTTGTAATGGTGTAGCACTTCAGACAAGATAAAAACAGACTGTATCTGCTTAAAAATCTACTAATTAAGCATTTTTCTGTATAAGTTGTATATTATGAGTGTACTAATATATGTTGTATTGTATTTTTTTCAGTCTCTATCAAATACCTCGCATTTCATAAGATCCGTCTAGAGACGAAATTTGATTGGAAGATCTTTTTTGTAGTTTATTTCTGAGCTATGTCTATCTCCATCTTCCCCCTCCACCTCAGTCCAGCTAAAAAAAAAGGGTCAAACAAAAATTGCACTTTGAAGCTACCCTGATCAGAACCTCAAAACTTGTTCTCTGTATTTTAAAGTGATAATTTTCTCCCGCAAAACAACCTCAAGCACCTATTTCTTTAATGGAGCCTTTAGATCATTATCAAAGAGCTATTTACTGTCATGTAATATTTTAATTAGATTATAGTCTCTATTTAACCCATCATTGCCTCTTTGATGCTCTGTGGTTTTGGTATTAAGCCTCAGATGCAGGGGTAATAAATAGTGGACCTTTTTGAATTAATGAGAAATACTGCCTTTCCAGACCTGCCCCTTTATACCTCCAACCCCCCCTCCCCTCTTTGCGCCCATAGAAATCAGTTAATTGAAGGAGTCTCTCTCAACCACACATAAAGGGGCTGAATTAGCATCCCTTTCTACAAATTGGAAAGCCCAGGCAGACACTCTGGCTTTGATCTGAGCACCACGCTGAAGTAGTCGACAGGCCTCTGAAAATGAGCTGATGGGCTCGCTATTAGGCCCAAATGCAGATGCGTCCATGTGTTACAAAACGCTTAATCTTTTAATTGATCACCTTCCACACTGCCTATTCTCTCCTCGCTTTTTTATTTTCTCAGTAAATCTGAATCACGTTTTGAAAACGACATGAATTGCTTTTCAAAGCAGGGGAAGAGTGGCACATATCCTGTTATAATAAAAAGCATCCAAATTAACATAACCCCTCTAAATGGACATGCGTTAGTTACCCTTAGATAGGTCACGCATTGGTTGTACTGAACAAACTGAAACAGTGGAGGTGAATGGAGAGTGCCGGTGACACACATTAGAAGTAACGAGTTGGTGTAGAAAGAAAATGTAGTATTTAACAAATTGCGGATGTATGATGTGTGCAAGATTAGTTTTTCAAAGCAATACGTTGCCTTTGATCGGATTAAACTCCCATCCCAAAATATATATGTTGCTTGACTTTCAACTATCCGCCTACAGTAATAATATGAATTCACAGTGTGCGTAAAAATAGGCATAACGCACACACAATTCCATTGATTCATCTTTGCAAACATCAGTGAAAAAACAGCGAGAGAAAAGGCTTGCGCCTTAGAATAACGCTCTTATGAAATCAGTCAATATTATACGCTTTCAGAGAGGTGATATTTTTCAACAAAAATATGCTTGGAAATGGGCAGCACAAATTAAGCAGCAGCACAAATAGCTAGACTGCAGATCTCCTGATGGCACAAACTCGCAGCGTGTCTCTTAAATTAAAAGATTCGTGGAACTATCGGATGAATAGAACATAGGATAACTCCTGCTGCGTCCATGCAACTTCCATCTAGTAGGCTACAACGTGATCCTGCGACTTACAAGTGGCTAAGCCGCCCGCTACATTTTGTTAAAGTAAACGGGCACAGTACCAAACCCTCCGGAAGACACGAATAGACAAATGTGGCAGACCGACTTCGCTACCCTACACAAACAAAGCAAGTGGAATGAAATGGGGGAAAAATATCATGCCAAAACCTGAAAGACTTGGTGCTATATTAGGAAATGAAACATAATTGAAAAGGGGATTTCTACAAGGAAAAAACTATCTAAACGTAGACGTCATGATCATGGTCGTCATAAATGTTAACTTCCTAGGCGGCCGCATTAATGTGAACAGGTGCCCCAAAAGAAAAGGAAAGAAAACAGGCAACAATGAAATGACAAGGCTCCAGAGAGCGGAAATAGCAAATTTGTTAATAACAGGAACCATTTACCATTTAATTTGTAAAATTGCATACACATGTATTCAGCAATGGATATTATCAAAGCAAAGTACATGCACTTACGGGGAACATGATGGGGAGGATATAAACAAAAGGGAAAATAATTTACAATAGACATATTTGAAGCATTAGTCCAGTAACAATTTATATTTTACTGTTTGCATTTACATTGTTTATGCTAATACATTATTATTATTATTATTATTATTATTATTATTATTATTATTATTATTATTAAGCTATTATTATTATTATTATTATTATTATTATTATTATTATTAAAGGCTAGGCCTAATTCTTCATAAGCAATGTATTGCCCCTGTCTTTTTTCAACACAACTTCACGTATACTTTTTACAACCACTCCAATAAATATTGACATTTTGAAGCAATAATAACCCATTATAAAAAAGTATATAATTTTCTCTAAAAGACATGAACTATGTACATTGCGGTTAGTTTTATTGTCTCAAAAATCACTTGCATTAGGCTATAGTAGATGTTCAGGTGAACACACGTCATCTTCAATATCAACGTCGTCCTCGTTTTCGTCCAGTATGTATGTGTCCGGACTCAGCCCATGTTTAATATCATCAGGGCACTTTTCGTTAATTTCGCTTTCACAAGAGTTTTCCACAGATCTGTCTAATTCGCTTGGGTTTTTCTGGTCGTCTTGGGTTTTCCTCAGTTGTTTTTTATGCTTCATTCTTCTGTTTTGAAACCACGTTTTTACCTGTGTGATAAAAGATAACCTTTTTATAAACAAATTCATTCACATAATTTAACGCGCAGTATTATTTATAAACTGGCCTTTTTTTTCCTCACCTGCGTCTCCGAGAGACTTAGCGCTGTGGCTAACTCTACGCGTTCGGGCGTGGATAGGTACCGCTGTATCTCAAACCTTTTCTCCAGTCCAGATAACTGGGAATCAGAGAAGACGGTTCGGGCTTTCCTGCGTCTGCAGTGTTTTCCTGGTAACTCTGGATGGTGCTGAAAGAGGGCAGGCATTTGCATACCTGCACAATTAAAAGTTTTCGTTTTTAAGACGGTGTACGAAAAAAAGCTGATTTGACATGGTATTCTTTAGGATTAGCCTATAAAAGAGAAGACCGATAAAAAAAAAACTAAAATAGTTTTATCATAGGCTACAAAACATATGTCTTTGTATTTTTTGTAACAAGAATAACAACAATTGGATAATAATAATAATAATAATAATAATATTTTTGCACGAATCAGGATGCAAGTGAGGGCATTACTGTAGGCCAATATAGGTCTGTCCCCAATGCATTATTATTTCTTAGGCTGCTCAATCAGGTGAAAAGAATGACTGACCTAAATGCAAAAGCCATTGCCAGATTTCTTGTAATGACATTTTTTATAGTCTTTGAGCACAGGTCTGGCTTTGCCATTCGTAATGCTGGAGTTAGGCTACCTATCATCTAAGCAGATTCTTTTGGTAGGCTACTCACCTGATGTGAAAAAGTATGGATGATTCTCAGGCTTGTGAAGGGGGTGATGTGGATGGGGCGCCAAAATTGGTGTCGGCATCAGAGGATATCCATAATCCAGAAGAGGCATCCGAGACGTGAAAGTGCTGGGAAAGGACGAGTGAAAAACCTCGCGGAGAGGCTTTGGTTTATGCAACAAAATATCTTCAATAAAGAACGACGTAGACCGTTGTGTTGGCATTTGTGGGACAGGTGACGTGTAGTTGAGATTCATCTTAAATTGTCTGGAAAGGGCAACCAAAACGAGTCCTGAGGGTCCGGGAACTGCCTTGAAGTAACTCTCAGCCTAAATATCCACACAATCTGACAGGTCTTCCGTTTCCGAGAAAGTTGAAACACTAAGGGTAATCTTTGTGACAAAAAGGTATGTAGCCCTCTGACAGATAGATTACTATTTATTGAGGCAGAATGACAGCAACAAACTCCAGCCTGCATTTGAGCTCAGCCAATGGCGCGACTGCTGGGCGGGGGATTGAATTAGTTCTTTATGGATTAATTAGACGGACGCGACAAGAGGGAGGGTCGCTCACCATGGTGCTGAAACAGCCTTCCGACCGACCGAAAGCCTGCATTTTGGCGACGGCTGTTATGGATTAGGCTATGCCCGTTATAGGGTTTTAAAGGAAACTTTCACCAGTGCAAAATAAAACTAAATAATCTATTTTTTTTTGTCAGCCCAGTGGAGCTGCGACAATTGTAGGTGTTGCAGGACTGCAGAAATGAATGCGACAACTGTCTCCCTTTTAAATTAAAACTAACCAAACGTTGGAGTGGGAGTTATTTAACTCTGTGCATATTGATTTACAAATTGTATAGGCCTATGCAAGAGTAGGCTACAAAATGTAGGCTATAAAATGCCCTAATATATCAGCATGTCAAACTATCAAATTATCAATGCTTTGTGTTTCAGTGGCGGCAGAGTAAAGGTAATGTTTGTTTTAATGAGGATTTTATCTAAACAATAGAATCTAAAATAGTGAGAAAAACTATATTATTTTACGTTTATAATAACATAGGTCACGCGTAAGAAGTCCTTGCATAAATGGCATAAAAATGTAGCGATCGTGTCTCAGTAGTAACTGCTCTTAAACAGTACTGTCCTTTCACGTTTGGGATAAGCAGTGGCACACAAGAGGGGGCTCCTCTTCCGTCTCCTCTGTGGCCGCAGTAATTTGTTGTTATCATGTTGTCGTCACATTTCCAATCATGGCGCTTAATGTTAAAAGTGTCTTAATATACCCAGAATTCTTGCAGCAATGCTATTAGATAATTAGAGGGGATGTTTAAACGGAAGTAATAATCCTTCCGCGGAGGAGAGGATTTTGGTTTGATCAGGTGGACGCAAATTAAGTGCCGTGTTCAATTAGTCATGAAAATATATTACTCTAGCAAATACAAGACACGCACTCCATATGCATGAGCTTGTAGCCTAACAGCCTGATGAATTGGGACATTATTCATTCCAAACTGACAATATAGCCAAACTTTAATCATTACCGAAATAAGACTTCAAATGACTTTTCTTGTTTCAGTCTCAGCCATGTCTCAACAAAAAAAAAAAGTCTCAACAAATTGGCCTAGGCTTGATACACTGAGCTACACAATGGCGCAAGACACAAGCTACATGGCTTTAGACTGTTGTTGTCGCAACTAGGCCTACATGGCAAAATACATTTTATTTTATAGTGTTTACCTGAGACTTCCCTGATGATAAGACCCACCTGCGTCCTATGCCTGATTACTTGAACAGCACGGTAACTACTTGCTTTTAGAGGAAAATGAGAAAGTAAATGAATTAATGGTGATGAAATCGTCTTTAGGTGTGTAGTCAATAGAATCCGTTCGAAGGGGGAGTTAAGCGGCTTTTAACAACCATTTCATCAAGTGAAATTCAGAGCCGGCTGAGGAGGCAACATTGGCTCGCTTTAAAGTGGTGCATCTCTAAGAGGCTTGCATCAGTACACCTGGAATGTGGGATCTGTTCATCTTAAAAGTATATCCATGGTGTAGTTTTCTGTTATTTCATAAAACGTTTTATTGTCCATGACACACACCACTCTCTCTCTCTCTCTCTCTCTCTGTCTGTCTAATTTTCACATGCTGATTTTGAACATCTACCCATTGAAAAAACATCTGTTATCTGTTTTATCCACTATGAGCATTTATGTAGTTATATCATACACTGCTTCATAAGTTGAAAATTGCCGTTTTCTTTTGTCCATAAAAATGTAAATAATGCCAGTTTATGATCATTTTAATGATCATTTTAACCATGGAATATTCCAGAATGTCAGCAAAAATGGACACAATTTCTTTTATGAAAGTGATTGTTAGATACATAACACATGAGTTTCACTAGAATGAGGATACCTGAGTAATGTTTAATTTGCAAACATTGAGTACAAAATAAAGAAGAATGTTTTCTTCTCCATCCTTTATTTAAATAGCCTAGTGTCCAGTGTCCTAGTGCTCGACAATGCCATGCTCCACAGTCGATGCTTTACGATGCTGGGGTTGAGTCCTTGAAGCAAACTAGGGTGATTTCAGTCCTCTAATGTGTGTTGGAACTTCTTGGGCACTCATGCATCCGATAAGCACACATGTAGAATATACCTAGAAATCAATACAAATCAATGAGTACTTTACATAGTCCAATAACAATGGGCAACAAAACATAATGCACAACAATCAGAAACAGACAGCTATGTTGATTATTGCTGCTTATGTACCTGAAAAGAATGTGAGTACCACTGCCACCCAGCCAATGATGTAGGACCAAGAGAATCGCCAGTTTCCATAGCGTTTGCCATAGTAATTTACTGTCACGCCAGTGTACACCGCCATTGCCAGAAATACAAAAAAGCCTACAGAGAAGTGAAATATATACATATTTCGTTGTAAGTTTCACACTATTTACCTCTCAAGTAGGTCACCATTTAGAAATCTGGTTAGAAATGCCTTGAAATTCTCTAGGAAATTTTTGTTTTAATCGATGGCAAACTCCTAGTTCATAGTTGTGTAGATGACAATGGAAACGACTTACATGAGATGAAGAATAAAACGCCTGCAGCAAAGGTCTTATCAAATCTGTCGAAGGAGGAGTAGTGGATGAAGGCCATGATGCCGATGATGATGCCTATGAAACAGGCCAGCAGGGATAGGATCATGCATGCTCGAGTGGCATCCCAATAAGCTGCGGGGGAATGAATGAGTGAATGATAAGTGGAAAAACATATTTGCATGCATGTATACAAATCAGTGTATTGTAGACATTTACAACTGGATGAAAAATGAACAAATGAATCATTGAGTGAATGAATGCATGCATGCATGAGAGAGACATTTCCATAGTGCTTCTGTTGATACCCAAAGCTCACTCCATAAATTATAGGGGGGCCAATCTTAGCACTACCTCCAAAGCGCCCTCACCATCCACTGCGTGGTGCCTGCAGAGGGTGGCTGCTGACTCTAACATGACTGGTGTTGATCAAAGGCCAGCAGAGTTAGTTAGTGTTGTGATGTGTAACAGTGTTGTGGCTACTTCAGTGTGATCAAATGAGCATAACCACATGTAGTACACTTGGTTAATAGTGGTCAAATTTAATTGTCTTTGATAATACTTTCAAATAGTGTGATCCCCATAAAGTTATTTGGACAGATTAGTTTCCGGTTGAATTTCAAAATGATTCAATTCAGTTGGTCTTCTTATCTATGATAATGTATTGCTATCTATTATGGTTTTGGTATGAATGACATTCCTGTTTTAATTTTTTAAGTGTGCATGTTTATGGTATTGTAAAACACTTGGTGTAAAATACAGTCCTTTAAAAATTAACATATTGTTGTGAACGTTAGAAAATTAATGTCATTAAGTCATAATGTATCTTAATTTTCCATCATGTTCATGAACCGGATTATGTTTATTTACATATATGAAATGGTAAAATGGAACAGACCATATTGCTGATGACCATAACAAAGTAATTGTGAAAAGCAGCACAAAGCAGGACTCTCACCAATGCTGTCAGTGTGTGTAAAGCATTTGGAAGGCGTGCAGTAGCGCCAGAGGCCCTGGTGCATGTAGTTGTTTGAGTGTCGGTACTGCATCCAATAATCTGTTGCTGTGGAAACAATGAGGAGTATATTCCCTACGCCAGCACAGAACAGCCCGCCTCCCATGAAGCTGTACATCCTGCACCTGCAGAGGCTCAACAAACACACACACACACACACACACACACACACACACACACACACACACACACACACACGCACACAGAGAGAGAGAGAGAGAGAGAGAGAGAGAGAGGCACACACGGAAATACACACACACACACACACACAGACACGCCGTTAGAGAGAGAGGGGGGGGGGGGAGCGAGAGCCGTTCAGAGCATCAAGGGCCAGCAGCTCTCCTCTCATCCGAGCAGCACTTCAGTGGGAGAGGTGTAAGTGTCCGTAATTGCATTGTAATGAAGACATTATTTCCACCAGATTGAACTGGGGGGTCAGGGGCATGAATTCACAGACATGCTCCGCTCTACTACAAGATCAGTCAGCGCGTGTTGGCAAAGCACAGCTATGAGGAGATGTGTTGACTTTTCAAAGGCTATTATGGAAAGATAGTCTGCGAGCATAATGGCATAAAAATCATTTGTGATACTGGACACACACATAGTGGTAATGCTCAAAACCCTAATGACAGAAAACACAGTATCAACACAGTTGAACCACGTCAACATCAGAAGCACTGGTAAATAAACAGTTGCATATATTTTCTCTATTTTTAAGCATATGAAGAAATATTTTTAGAAACTGTGTTTTCTTGTTATTGATATACTTTGAGATTGTAATGGAGAATTGTTTGAAAGACATTGAACATATTTATAGCAAGTTATTTTTCATTTTGTGTGAATATCTTTATCTCCACTACCTATTTCTACTGGCTAACAATTAAATATCTGATCAAAAGTGTCCACAACATATTAAGAGAAGTTAAGTACATGGACTTAACTTCATTGTAAAAATTACTTTAAGGATTCCTGCATTAAAGATGTAGTGGTCTTATAGATCTATCCGGCTGCCACATATTGATTGAACCCTGACCCCACAATCAATATGAAGTGACACCAGATGAACCATCATGTCTCCCTTTATCTCACATGAATAAATATCTCTCACTTACCTCAATTCACCACGTTGATGAAGACTGAATGACTCGGTTAAACCTCGGCAGGATAAAGCAAGGCCCTACAAGGGTAGGACAGGCTGGTGCAAATAGCGCTTTAACACGCGTGGCCACTGGTGAATAGGGGAAACGTTGGAAAGAGCAAAAGAAGCGACCGGACACAAAAGGCCAGAGGCAAAGTGGTAGCCAATCAGAAAAGGACTAGTTTTTTGTGGTTTGGGAATCTGCTGAAAAAACAAAACTATGCGGGAGCCGGCAGGTTTGAAGTGATACTGATGACTGGATGCTTTCCATTGAAAGCCACGGGCTGACCGCTCTATAGAGGAGAGGAGGCCAAGCGTGAAGAGATCGCAGCGCTCGCTATAGAGCCCAGAACTATGATATTTATTTTTTCAAAACAAAGACCGATATTTTAATACAGCTACACAACTATATCAATGACCCACACTTCCAAATCATGGCTGGAAAAAAAAAGCATCGCTGAATTTTGATCAGAGGAAGAGAGATCTCCACGCACGGCCATATCACTAGTTATCACCAGGCAAAATGATGAAGGGAAACGGTGCATTACTACCTGTGCGCTCTGGGCCCCAGCACAAGAGGGAAGAGTAATGGGGCCAAAGTGGTGGGCTCTCAGAGGCCAGTCAGATGTGCTACTGCCAGCATCCTGTTGGAGATAGCGCTCCATGAAAGAGCGCACTGCTCTGAAGCCTCACAGACTTTTTTTCCCCTCCACCACCACTGTGGTACCATGTGGGCACTGAATGGGTGTTGAATGGCTGGCTCACATCATGCCAAATCACATGCCATATCAGTCCTGCTTGGGCCCCTGCACCTAAACACAGCCTTGGCCCCGGCCTAGAGCATTATAGAAATCAGCACAACTCCACCATCATCATCATCATCACCATCCTCATCCTCATCGTTCTTTGTCAGCCTGTTGCTGTCCATACCATGTTATTTGCACATTTCAACACAACCCTTACCATCACCATCATCACCATCGTTATTATGATATATTAATCCTCCATGCCATGTTACTTATGAATGTCAACACCACCCCAGCATCATCATAAAAATATTGTTATGATTTAGAATTCTTCTTTAGTCTGTTGCTGCCCATACAATGCATTAAAAAAATGTTACGTGGGCAAAAGTTAACACTGTTCTTGTAAAAAATTAAGGTTGAATTTTTTACTTGCCCTTATGTCCGTTATGGATTATTTTCCTCTCCAGGGAGACATTCTCTTGCCAAGAACATAGCAACCTGAAGATGAAAGGATGAGAGTGAGTCCATTACATGCATTAGAGCTCAGGCCAATTGATGACTACAAACTACAGTGGGAGAGGACTTTTTTTCCAAGGATGTGAGTGCTGTACTTACTTCTAACTTCATTTTTATAGACTACCGCCTATTCTCTTCCATTTCAGTCACTGCCTCAGGAGGGCATTTGATATCGTCCTCTGCTATCAAAGTGGACAACATTTCCCGGCAATGGAGGAGCAATTCCTCTGCAAATACATCTGGCTTTTCAAAGATGAATTTTGTTGTGGAAAGTACACATTTATGCGTTTGCTAGAGAGAACTATATACAAACTGGTAATAAAGAGGCCTTTTGTAATTGGTTGTTTTGATAATGTTAATGAAAGATTAAGTGTAACATTGCAGCCTTGTAGTATTTCCTTTCAATGCTGCAATTGTAAACGTTATTTTGATTTGTATTTTACTTCTATTAATTACACAACACAGTTTAGAAATGTATTTGAACA
This sequence comes from Alosa alosa, assembly GCF_017589495.1. Lineage (NCBI taxonomy): Eukaryota > Metazoa > Chordata > Actinopteri > Clupeiformes > Clupeidae > Alosa > Alosa alosa. Next base: position 12,483,276 of record NC_063190.1, on the reverse strand, counting down.
TCATTCTCAACATTACAGGAAATTGTATCAGTTGTGACAATATCCTGTTTGGGTCTAAACAGTACAGATGTTGAAGTCATGTACTTGGTTAGAGGTGTCATCATTAGAAAGCTCACTAAACCGAGAAGATGACGAAGAAGAAGTCTGACTGCCATGTACACAACTACAGTAAAATCGGTCTAAATGTTGAGTCTGATATATACAGGATTAACTTGATGCTCACATTCTACAAGACTGAGGAGGATGCAAATGCAGGATGTTGTCGAGGGTAACACAATTAAACAGATATACAGACAAAAAAGAGGTCAGACATCATTGGACAACATTACTCATTTATTTAAAAGGAAACTGCTCTTTCAGACATCTATTTGGGATGTGTCTATTCGAGACTTCAGAGGTTAAGCTTTACATTAAAGACACATGTGTTTTTATTTGGTTAAGATCATTTTTAGTGTATTTTAAGAGCATTTTCTTTCTCTTTATGGAATGGTGCCCCTCACACATCCTACTTCAGTCGTGACCTCTCAAATTTATTAACTGCAGCCTGGAAAAATGTCTTTGAATCCTTTGAGTTGCCAGGCACATTTCCCCTAAATGCCTAAATCAACTCTTTAGGAGTTCGTTTCGGTGCCTGCGGATGCCTAATTTGCGGACTAAGTGCTTCCAGCGTTTTCTCCGCATTTAGTCAGTACCCCTTAATCAAAAGAGCAGGCAGACGGCACTTCCGCCCGCTCCAGCCAGACATTGCCACGAATGTGGCATAAAACCCATCCACTTAACCACTTAAATGAATATATCAAGAAACTAATTTGCCATTGTAATTGCACGATTTATCAAGACGCGCGCTTACTTTGCCTGTTCCATTTTGGTTGATTTCCAATGTGAGCAAACATTAGATTGATCTATGAAAGCCCACAGAATCACAACACTTAAGTCCTTTCATTTTCTCCTGTAATTAAATAATTGAAATTCCTGTCACTGTCTGCTCTTAAGTGATACACAAACACTACACACACACCAGGGACTAAAGGATTGTTTTTTTCTCTCTCCCCAGTACCCTTTCTTCTCTTGTTATCGTCCTTTCTCCTCCTCCAGTTCCAAGATTCGTTCCATTTGGCAAACCTGAAAATAGGTCAGTGCATGTCCATTTTGTGGAGATTTACTGGTGCCATTAAGTGATTGCTTGTAGAAATGACAGGGGGGACATTTCTCCTGATACATTTCCTGAAACACTGCTGCCGCACATTAAGGACACATTATTGGGTCCTATTTTCTCCCAGCTGCAAGGATATCCATTAGAGAGCCTCTGAGCTCCTAAATTTTTCCATTTTCTCTCTCACCAAACTTGACTTCACATATTACTCTCGGCTCTGTTTTGTAATTTTGAGCAACAAATTATATCAGGGAAAAGCTATCTCTCTCCAAATGTTCCTTCTCGCCATGCTTATTTGTTGTGACTGATTCTGAAGTGTCAAAATGGACATATCATTACCTCTAATGGTGATTGATGGATAGTGTCCCTCAAAGTTTTTGTGAGTCTGAAAACAAAGTCTGGCCGCAGTTGTCATTTCAGGGTTAGGCTCATAAAGATAATTATGTATACTGTGTGGGATTTTATATTTCTAAAGTGTTCTTTGAAGTGAAATATTTATTACTGATATTTGGATTTTCTGTGTTATAACATAAAAAGGATTTACCGGTAGTCAGGTTGCTCTTCAAGGTGTTATACAGGCAGATATATGCAGTAAGTAATTCATTCATTCTTCCATTTCTTCCATTGTCAGACAAACACCAACTGCAAACAAAAGGAAAGACAATATTCAAATAAACATAAATTATAATGTAAAACGTAAATAACAAAATTAAAAAAACAAACATTTTTTTCAAAAGAACAGGCAATTTGTTTAGAAACAGTCCATTGTAACTGGTATAAAACTCTGCAATCAATCAGATAAATTAAAAGCAAATGTTCACACACACACAGAAAGCCAAGTGAAAATCTCTGAAGAACACAATTGCCTGGGCAACAGAGGTCAGGCGGCACGAGCCCCCCACGTCTCTGACATTCTCATCGCGCCTCGGCCGTTAATTCAGTCATTGTTGCTTGTGCGGTCTCCTGGGGTCCTATCAAGGACTCAATATCCACTGCTTAACCAGTGGCCCCTGTCAATTCACACACTGCCCAGTCCCACTGCCTCCGGTGCTCACAGTCTTGAAGCTGGGATGGAGGAGGAGGAAGTGGTGGTGATGGCGGCGGAGGAGGCGGTGAAGGAACCTCTCCCACCACACACCCTGTCAAAGAGGGCATTATTACCCTGTAATTGTGGAAGTCAAACCCAATTAGGCAAATACGGGGGCAGATGCCTGCCTCTCTCCCCTCAACCCTCCCTCCCTCCTGCCCTCCTCCCAGGCACTCTGCATCACAAGGCCTCAGCAGTGCGAAAGCAACGAACCCCGTCAGGGGAGACATGTTGGTAATTGAGTTCTCACTGATCATTTGATCCTCCTAGTGAGCAAGAAGAAAAAACGACAAGGTGCCCAGGCAGGTCTCATCTGTAGCTACTCTGTGTGTGTGTGTTGGGGGGTGGGGGTGGAGTTTCTGGAGTTTCCCAGACTCCAGGGAGAGTCAGCAGCACTTAATCCATAAGGATGAGGATGACAGGATGAAACAGAAAAGGACTAAAATGAAACACGGAGACCCATGGCTTAGTCACTCAAAACACTCAAAAACCTCACCCACCCACCCACTGGTTTCCACCCAGGCACCACGCGAAGATGGATGACCTTTGCATGTGTTCGTTCCACACGACTGCTCACTCGCTACTGTGTAAGCACCGAGGGTGGGGTGGGGGGTGGGGGGGTCTCCACTGACATGTCCTTCATTCATTCTATTAATTGTTTCACCCAAAATGAATAGAATGAATGAAGGACATGTTAGTGAAGACCTTATAGAAAATCAACCTCAGCGGAACCATCTTTGGGGGAGCTATGAGATGGTGTTTAAAATGACCACTGCTAAGACACTGTTAAGTTGAAAATGAGAACAGAAACATTACTGGCCAGACTGTGGTTGGTGTAGTGCTCAACACCAGCACTGCAAATGCACATTCCCTTAATTAGCCATGTCAGACCAGGGAGGGGAGAACACTTGCTCTGTTGGTTTGAGGGTGTGCCAGCTAATGTCTCTATTTGTGTTGTCCACAGAAAGGAAAGGTCTTCACGGGTCAGTGGAGGTCCCGCTAGTCTGAATGGAGGTGGTGCCATGTATGCCTCTGCCTGTGTGTGAGTGTGTGTTGGAGGTGTGTGTGTGTGTGTGTGTATGGGGGCTGCTTTTGTTTGTGCATGTGTATTCCTATGTGTGTGCATTTGTGTGAGTGTGAGAGAGTGTGAGAGAGAGAGAAAGAAAGAAAGAAAGAAAGAAAGAAAGAAAGAAAGAAAGAAAAAGAAAGAAAGAAAGAAAGAAAGAAAGAAAGACATATTCCTGTGTGCAGTGAATGCTGCTGTTTTCTGTGCCCCTATATTCCTGCCTGGAACCACCCCACCCCACCCAACCCCCCCTTTCCCCCCGTCTCCCCAGGATGTATACAGAAGCAGAGTCAGACAAAACCCAGCTCCCCCCAGCCAGCCCTCCTCATTCAGCAGCCAGGCTAGGGAGACCTCGGCCCCTCGTGGGGAGGATTACGTGGCCAGTGAGGGGACAGGCAGAGGGATCAGTGGGCCAGTGTCCCTCCTTCCTGTCTCCCAGCAGTCCCCCGCTTCCCTTAAACCCCCCAGTTTCAATCAGTTGGGGATCTTGAGCAGGTGACTGGCCGCCTTATAGTGATGGAAATGTGTTGGACCTGTGGAGGTTTTTAAAAAAAAAATTATTAAGCATTTGAGTTCACAGACCTTTGGTTCACAGACCTTGTCCAGGCTTATGTTTGTTGCTGTTTGAAAAAGTGTTATCTAACAATCATTTGTGGCAAAATGTTAATACAGAATGATCACAAAGAATATGCTGTTTTGATTGGATCTCTTATTTTATTTGTGCTTCTGTAATTTGACATTTTATTGCTTTCTCATATTTTCTCAATTGTGCCCGTTTAAAGTGCTGGTCTCTACATCTGTTTTGGTTTACCATTGCTAAGTGACCTCTAAACAGCCAATTAATTATTGTCTCCATTAACAGCCGACATGTTTTCTATTTATCTAGCTGTGGAGGCAAGGTTTAATGGGTTGTGCAGCTCTAGAAGCTTCTCCCTAGATACCAGTCTGAACCTTGAGAGGAACCGGAATGAATGTGATACTGATCTGGAGTGGAACCTCCCTAGTTCTATCTATGTGTCAATCGCAAAATTATGTCTGATAGAAAACATATTTCTGTCTGTCGTTAGCCTGTTCAGGTGGGGCAATTTCTTTAATTAGGCCCTCTACTGCAAACCACACAGTCCGCACTTCCTGATTACATGCTTATTGACTCTGAATTGAATGACGTGTTTTTTTTTGTGTGTGTGTGTCTCTCTCTCTCTCTCTCTCTCTCTCTCTCTCTCTCTCTGTGGTGTATGCACGCTTGTGCTTTTGCCTTTTGCCACAACCTTCTAATGGATCCTGCAAAAGGAGTCATTTACAAATGTGGGGCTGGTTTATGAAGCTGAAGTGCTTGTGGGCACATTTAAATGCTGCAAGGAGAGCCATTTGAAGTTCTCATTTAGGCTGTTGGGTGGAGGTCATCTGCTCTTAGCATCATTAGCCACACTTCCTCAGTCCTTCAAGGCACCTGCATGCAGCACTTTGTTGTCGTAACCTATTTTCTTTAAATATCAACAATAAAAACAAAAGCAATATTTTAATCATCTACTACTACTTCTACATATATTGTAATATAACGACAATAATCATATTATTTATACATATAATTATATTCATCATCATAAATAGCATTTATTAGCAACAGCAAGTAAAATATTACCTCTGGTATGGTTTTGATTTTGCTTCCAAAAAAATTGTAATAATGAATATTTGATTTAATAATGAATCTGCCTTAATACTTAAGATAATTAATCATTTTAATACCATTTTCAAACCAAACCAATGGCCCATGGTTAGACCAGGGTTATTTGACCTATGTTCAACCCTTCTTTATTAATTCAAACCAAGCCAGTTAACACAGGTATCAACTACAACCCCAAATCAGAATAAGTTGGGATACGTAAATAAAAACAGCATGTAAATAAAAATGTGATAATCTGCAAATCTCGTAAACTCATATTTAGCTGCAAAAAGGACGCAGGCAACATATCAAATGTTGAAAATTACAGTTGTGCTCATAAATTTGCACAAAAATGCTAAAGTTGACTAAATAGAGGAATAAAAATCTTTTGGAAATTGGTCTTAGTGCCTTAATTTAAAAAATTAAGAAAATCCAACCTTTAAGTACACAAATTTCCTAGAGATTGGCAAGGCTTTATTTCAGTTAGCCTAATAGCTAGTTTGATTTGCATTAAGTGATGATCTTATGGAAAGTACCCAATGTCAATCCCTAGGTATGGTGAAGGGTATGTGGGGCTATTTTAATTCCAAAGGAAGTATCCTGGATCCATGAAATAACTGGCCTTTAAAGCATCTATGGGAATTTAACTGTCACAGACACAGGCTCAGACAGCAGAGATTGGTGTACAAGGGACTGGTTTATTCTCAAACAAGGCAGAAATATACAGTTAAGAACAAACATATTCATATCCCAAATTTCAAATGTTGATTTTCTATTTATCAATATGTTTGTTCTGACTGAAAATGATACTGTCACATGTCAAAAGTTTGTAAGACAATGTGGGAGAAACATGGAATTAAAAAAAAGAGTGTTTTCATCTTTTTTAGTCCAAAATTATTCATACCATTTTAAAATAATCAATGGAAACATCTTTATTTGCATTCACAACTCTCAAAATGGTTCTTATAATATCTACCAAGCCTCTCCATGTCTCCACAATGATTCTAGACCACACCTTTTTGACAGCAATCTGGGTTATTTGCCATCACTCTGGCCTTTGTGCTCACTTTTTTGACGGATTGAGGTTAGGACTCTGGCTCTGCCACTCTAAAATGTTGATATTGTTCTCAGTTAACCATTTCTTGCCTTGTTTGGCTGTATGTTTTTTTAGACATTGCATGTAGATTGGTAACAAAGTTCACTCTGAGGTGTGACCGTACGGGCAGAGGTAGAAGTTTTCCTGCAGGCAGATGTAGTGGGGTCCAGAGCCGGGTGTAGAATGTGCCGTGGTGAGGAGATGCGTGCAGAGGGTCTTGGGAATGTATGAACGACCACCCCGGGTATCTGGAGGTGCCGGGTCTGTCTCTTGCAGCTATTTGCTCCTCCAGGGCCCACTGAATGGGGCTTACCACAACACCAGCAGGCAGGATGGGTTCAGGTTGATCACCGCTTTCCTCGGGATTGAAGACACAGGAAAGGGCATCAACTCTACAATTACTAGAGCCCAGTCTGTACTTTATGGTAAAATGGAAACAAGTGAAAAACAGTGCCCTCCTGGCCTGTTGAGGGTTGAGTCTCCTTGCTTCACAGAGGTACTGCAGGTTCTTATTATCTGTGAACTGGATGGAGGACTGGTGAAAGCTGCATTTCTCTGCCTTCAGGTAGAGGTGGAACTGGCACAGCTTCTCTAGAACCAGGGGCACATGCTGTACTGTATATGGCCAAGGAGGTCAGTGGAAAATACATTGATGATGTCCTCATATATTCGTTATTCGCACCTAATCCTAAACCTAACCCCAACCCTAACCTTAACCCTTACCCTAGTGCCTTCCAGGCAGCGCTGCCTCGAAGACAACGTTGGGGGCATAAAACACCAAGAAACGAATATATGAGGACATCATCTATGTACAGTACACTATAACAAAATGATGGAAGTACTCACAGAGGATCTCATTCATGAAGCCCTGGAAGTCAGAAGGAGCGTTCGATAACCCATATGGCCTAACAAGGTATTCGTAGTGCCCAATGGGTGTATGCGGCGTATGCGGACTAAGTTGTAGGCGCTGCGCAGGTCTAACTTAGAGAAGATGGTGGCTCCTCGGAGTTGTTCCAGGGCTGCAGGAACAAGTGGAAGGGGATACCGGAACTTCACTGTGATCCGGTTGAGGGCACAGTAATCAATACAGGGACACAGGCCACTGTCTTTCTTGGCCACAAAGAAGAACGGCGAGGCTGCTGGAGATGTTGAAGGCCGCAAGTATCCCTGCTTTAGAGCTGTAGAGTGGGCGGTGACCGCTGTTGAGCACCGGTCCCTCAGGAGCTGGAGCTGTCAGCAGAGTTGGCTGGAGATGAATCACCAGTGCAGGCGTCTGGGTCACCAGAGTTATGGTGATCCAGGATATGGATCAACAGGGCTATGTTGACCAGCCGGATGTACAGGTTGCACAGGAGGATGCACGGGCTGCACAGGAGGATGCACGGACTGCACAGGAGGACTGCACAGGAGGATGCACGGGCTGCACAGGAGGATGCACGGGCGGAGGCACGGGCTGCACAGGAGGATGCACGGGCTGCACAGGAGGAGGCACGGGCTGCACGGGAAGATGTACAGGCCGCATGGGAGGATGCCGCATCCCAGCAACTAAATACTGGAAGTGGTCGCCGGAAAGTTGGTTTGTGGGCTCCATTGCACGGTCTGGTCTTCTGTCACAGACACAGGCTCAGACAGCAGAGATTAGTGTACAAGGGACAGGATATAGTAATTCCTAGGGCAGGCATGCACAGGAGAACACAAAGATGAATGACACTACTGAGACACTGGAGTTCCAAAGCACCAGAGGTGGCAAACGACAGAGTCCAAACACTGAAAAGAAAATTGGTGTCCTTAAAGGTTGGATTTTTAAATAAGACATTAAGATCAATTTCTAAAAGATGATTTTGTATTCCTCTTTTTAGTCTTAGACTTTAGCATTGGTGTGTAAACGTAAGAGCACAACTGTACATGACTATTTCATGGAAAATATATGTTCATTCAAAAAAGTTGGGACAGTGGGATGTTACACTGCTGCTTCACCTCTTCATTTAACAACATTCTGTAAATGTTTAGGAACTGAGACCAGTTGCTAGAGTTTTGAGAATGAAATGTTCCATTTCATCCAGTATTAGAGTGTACTGTTACGACTAGGAATGTAACGATATGAAAATTTAACCTCACAGTTATAGTGACCAAAATTATCACGGTTTTCGGTATTATGGCGATATTTTTAAAAGTGTGTTCAGTATGTTCAGAAAGGATTAATAGGCTGAAATAGTTTGTGTGACAGCATTTACTATTACAAAATATAGGCAAAACCTTATCAAAAGTGCAACATTTAACCAGGGACGATGGAACTCATTTTCATCTGGGGGTGCTCATAGAGGGGGTGCTGTGGGAGGGTAAAAAATTGTTACTGAGTAGATGTGATTCTTTTATTTTGGTGCATTTTAAGGTGGCCTATTGCTACTAGAGAAGGGCATATTTTCATTCACATTCATACCTACATCCTGACTGCACAAACAAACCTGGCTAAGCTGAGCATTCTTAATTCATAGCATAACGTTACCGTGACATTGTGTGTTGTCCCAATGACTTTGTACCACAATTAAATCCATAGAGAGTAGATAACAGTATCAGTAGGGTACCAGTTTTGTTTCATTGTACCAGGCCTACTGTATGTCAAAAGCAAGCTTGGATGAAGCTGGGAAGGATTAAACACACGGTTTCCACACCGTGGTAATCATCCATGATAATCATGATATTTGAAATGAAAACGATAATTGTTATTGTCAACATTTTTATCGCGGTTTACCATTATACCGGTAATCGTTACATCCCTAGTTACGACCCCCTGTGCCCCCTTCAGGCCTGGCATGGCCAGTGCACGGGAAATGCCGGCCTAGCTGGTCTAATTGGCTAATCACGCACAGCTGGTGAAGGTGTGTGGGCATTTAAGGGGTTTTTCTCTTTCTTGATTTGGGCACTTTTCTGTTAGGCACATTCTGTTGCAGGCACCTCTGGGTTATCTCTCTCCCACTGGCACTTTCTTTCTATCTTGGAACATCATAGTGACTTTGGCATACACACACCCACATGAACACACTTGCATGATTTTACTTTCCCCTAGACATCTTTTGGCAATGGTTATTTATTGCTTTTGGTTACTTTATTGGTTAAAGTTATCTCTGTTCTACCGACTCCCTCTTTATGTTGCGGCTTAGAGCCGGGTCGTAACATAAATTGGGGTTTCTCGTCCGCGAAACCTTTTTGGTAGAGTGATCGAAAACGGGATCATAGACTCATTGCATACAGGTGAGCACGTCTTTTGGTTGCGCAGCTAATTAACTTCAGTCTCTGGTAAGGAAGTGTGTTTCAGCTAGGCCAGATAGCTCGTTTTGGTGTTATTTAGAGTTCCAGAGGACTGTTTTTCATCAGTGACGAAAAGGCTAAGGCTAGCTTTACACGACAACGATCTGAACACAATCCGCAAAAGTGACGCTATGCTCCCCACTTTTATTTCGCTTTTACGAAAGGCGTTGGGTGGAAATCTGCATGCACACGGTGACACAAAAGTGTGTGAAATTTGATGTAGTATGCATGCCAGGTGGCTAGGTGGTACTGTGAAGCACTGCCATACAACAACACCAAGAGCGCGCACATGCGTTGAAACTTCCTTCTACTTCTCTCCGTAGTAGCGTGAAATAGCCCACAGTCGAAAACCTAAGCTAAGGCACTACTGCACATGGATATGACGTCAACGCGTGCATATGCGAGGATAGCCAGCGTGAGCAGCTCAGAGCACACTTTTGCGTTTTCAACCCTTTAGACGGGAACGCGACAGTGGAGCGTCTTTAAGATTTCCACTCTGGAGGGTGGGTTCATTTGTTTGCGTTTTTAAGCCCCAAAAACGCTGTCGGCGTCTAAACGAAAGGCACATCTGATAAAATATTTTGTTGGTTTCACCTGGGAGCGTTGTCATGTAAAGCCAGCCTAATTACATTATTAGGTGCACCCATATTGGGTGGGGCAATAAAAGGGGTTCTCTCTTCTCGGTAGGCACCTCCTTTTTTTGCAGGCACTTTGATAGTCCTCTACACTGGCACGTTATTATTTCTCTGCTCTTTATTTCTACTTTCCCCCTTTGCCTTTCACTTATTCATCTTACATGCTGATACTACCATTTCCATTCACACATACACGCACTCTTCAACATTCATCTCCCTAGACACTTTAGTTTGTTAATGTTGTTATCAATATTAATAAATGGTTAACTTTGAAACTCTTGTTGTCTCCCTTTATCTTGCGGTCTGTTCACGAGCTGGCCGTAACAATCCACACTGACCACATTGTGGACACATTATCGCACACATCTAAGTTAGGGACACTGGTCTGGGCAGTACATAATTTTCCTAGACTTGTTTCGAGCTTGTTGCCAGGCTATGACTTCCACTGACAAACTAATGATAACTAAGGTATCACGCTATGACAGTGACTCATTGTTGGTCATATGAAATTATAATTCTTTAATTACATTTCAATTGTTCTTATTTTAGAGATTTTCTTGAACTATCAACATACAGTGGGGGAAATAAATATTGAACATGTCAACATTTTTTTCAGTAAGTATACTTCCAATGAGGCTATGTGCATGACATTTTCACCAGAGATTAGTATTAACTTAGGTCAGTTTTTCTCAAACTTTTTCAGACCAAGGACCACTTAACCAAAACAGAAACCTCACAGACCACCTCAGTGCTTTGACCACCACAAAAAAAGACCTTACTTCAACAGTATATTACACAATATTAGGCCTACTCATGGAACCACCTTGCTTATTGTGTCAGGGGATTCATGTGATTTAAACTAGCATAGCTTAGGCAGTGTTGCAGAACTGTTTGGATTTACATACAAGTTGGTTCAACATTGCAAAACAACTTATCTATATTATATTTTACCATGTCTGCTCACGGACCACTTGGGAACACCAGTGAACACGCTAAGAAAAAGCAGTAGGCCTACACAAAGGCAGGGAACGAGCTGGAATCTATAAGTAGTTAGAGAGTAGCTAGATGTACCGCAGAGCGGTACAAAATATGACCGCCGCCCAGTCCAGCACATTTTTTCCACAAAAATAAGTCACGCTTGTCAAATTGTGTTCATTTCCTACTTTGTTCCTGCTTAGCTTCAGTAATACAGCAAAGTCAGGGTATCTGCTGGTCTGGCTGCTGGCTAAAAACAAAAGGTGAAAGGCATATGATTCTAACTGTCTCACTGAATTTCATTATGCACACTCAATTCTCACTGGTATCTGCTAGACAACAAGTACCAAAACATGATTAGTACCATAGATTTCACATGTAAAATACATTTTATACAACCCCACCCCCATCTTGCCTGTTCATAATTCTGAGAAATTGTTGAATTGTGTGCGTGTACGTGTTTATATGTGTGTGTGTGTGTGTGTGTGTGTGTGTTTGCGTGCAGTGTAGTTCGAACTCTCAATCGCAAACAAGGACGCAAAGTTTGGTCGTTTGAACTACTGCAGTGGCACTTGTGTCGCTCCTTGGTAGTTCCTGTTGGTGTCCGGAGCGCCTAACCAAAAATCACAACCGCCTAACCAAAAATTGCGAAGTGGATGTTTATTTTGTGACTCAATGATTGATCTATCCTGTAGCTTAATTTTGATTAAGACACTGACTCCCCTACTTGGCTCATTCTTGCTATTTATGTTAATTCAAGTATTGCCTTGCTTTTAGTATTATAATCTTCACAGACCCTTACAACAGCAGTGATAAATGGTGTAGTGGCTAAAGCAGATGACTTATTATCCCAACGTTGTAGGTTCGATTGTCTTATGATGTGAAATTGTCCTCTTGCTTCTCGCTACCTGCAGGTGAACTAGTGTGACACGTAGATTCAATTGTTTTTGACTGATGTCTTGTAGGCTACCCATGGTCTCTCGATGTAGAGTAACTATATACATACAGTGATGGCCAAAAGTATTGGCACCCATGCCAAAGTTGACTGAAAAGAGGAATATAAAATCATCTTTAGGAAATATCTAACCTTTAAGGACACCAATTTTCTTAGTGAATGAATAATGTATCATAAATAAATAAATGTTCTTCCTTAAACTACAGGGGTCATAAGTATTCCCACCCCTATGTTAAATTCCCATAGAGACAGGCAGATTTTTATTTTTAAAGGCCAGTTATTTCATGGATCCAGAATACTGTGCATCCTGATAAAGTTACCTTGGCCTTTGGAATTAAAATAGCCCCACATCATCACATACCCTTCACCATACCTAGAGATTGGCATGGGTGTTATTTCAGTTAGCCTATTAGCTGGTTTGATGCTCATTGAGCTCAATGCAAATCAAACCAGCTAATAGGCTAACTGAAATAACACCCATGCCAATCTCCACTGTTTCCACCAATGATGTCTATCGCTGCATCATCAACAACGTTGTTGGAACTACAGTGTTCGAACGTCGGAGGTAGCGAATTGCGACACAGGTACAATGCTTTCTGGAAACAGGTGTAACAATGTCGTTGTTTGGTCGCAAGTTGCGTCGTACCATGGTGGTTGAGCAATGTTGTTGCTAACTTTTCTAGAAATGACCCCCAGGACGTCAGAAGGATAGTCAGAAGAGTAGCCCAAGAGTCAAGGACCACTCGGAGAAAACTCCAGAAAGACTTAGGCAGCAGGTACAATTGTTACAGAGAAAATCATAGGTAATGCATTCCACCGCCATGGCCTCTATGCACGCTCACCCCGCATGACTCTATTACGAAAGAAAAACATGTCGAAGCTTGTTGAAAGTTTGCTACACATTTGGACAAGCTTATGAAATTACTGAGAGAATATATTCTGGTCAGGCGAGAGCAAAATGTTACTTTTTGGATGTCATATTACACACCATATTTGGAGGAGAAATGGCACTGTGCATCACCCTAAAAATACCATACCAACAGTGAGGTTTGGAGGTAGCCTGGGTGCTAGCTAAACTTAGCCCCGCCCACAACATTTGAGGTCGGGAAGTTCGATCATTGCTCCGTTGTGGAGCAACTATGCTCGAACCACAGCTGTTCGGACCAATCAAATTGGGCTTTACGATGATAGACAGGTGAGCAACAGCGCTTCATCTGAGCACGCTTAGGTTGATTTTGTTTGCAACAAAAATGCTGTGGCTAGAAGGAGACAGATGGCTTCTAAGACCCCATATGGAAAAATGCATATTATTATGACCGCCGCGCAGCGAAGCATATAGGTTTAGTCAGATTTTTTTTCTTTTCTTTTTCACATGGCCAAATTTCCGTCAATGATTCCCGGGACACTGAAAGACCGGGGTACACGAAACTTGGTGGGCATGTAACCCCACATGGATAGCATGGAACCATCGTTTTTCGTTTTGATCTGTAGCCCCCCCCACTGGACTGGACCCCCGAAAGGAGGGTAGGGCAGACACAGTTTTCTGTGAATATCTCAAAAACCGTAGGGTTTAGGAGGACCACCTTTTTTTGTATGTTGATCTCAAGGGGCCATGTAAATCCCATTCCATAACCAATTTCATGTATAGCACCACCTAGTTAAACACAAAAAAGTAAAAATTAGGTGTTGTAATCGCAGGTATCTGTGACCTAACAAAGTCAAAACTGCACGAAATTGGAAGTGTAGGATCATTATGACACCCTCTGAATGCACGCCAAGTTTCGTGGAATTCCATTCATGGGGGGCCACACAATAAATTAATTTATGTTACTATACATCAACTGGCCTGTAGGTGGCCAGAGACAGTTTTCTGTGAATATCTCGAGAACCGTAGGGCCTAGGAGGACTAGCTTTATTTTTTATGTTGGTCTTAAGGGGCCATGTCAACCCATCCCATTACCACTTTTTTCATGTATAGCGCCACCTAGTTAAAAATTAAAAAGCAAAAAATTAGGTGTTTTCATCACAATATCTCTGGCTGACATGGTCAAAACTGCACGAAATTGAAAGTGTAGGATCATTATGACACCCTCCGAATGCATGGCAAGTTTAGTGAACTTTCGTTCATGGGGGGCCTTACAATAAAATAATTTATGTGTACATTTAGTGACCGTACACCAACAGAATTTTCTGTGAATATCTTGAGAACCGTAGGGCCTAGGATGACCAATTTTTTCGTATGTTTGCCTCCAGGGGTCATGTTAACCCATTCCATATGCACACATGTGCATAAACAGATACACATGCACACACATACATTCACAGTAATCATATGTATGACTATACTCACACAGTAGACATATGTATGCATGCATGCACATGCACACACACAGGCACACACACACACACCCACACACATAAACATAAACATGTACACGCAGACATGCACACAATTCAAGAATTTCTCAGAATTACGAATAGGCAAGATGGGGGTGGGGTTGTATAAAATGTATATTACATGTGAAATCTATGAACTAATCATGTTTTGGTACTTGTTGTCTAGCAGATACCAGTGAGAATTGAGTGTGCATAATGCAATTTAGTGAGACAGTTAGAATCATATATGCCTTTCAGCGTGATTTATTTTTGTGGAAAAAATGTGCTGGACTGGACGGTGGTCATATTTTGTACCGCTCTGCGTACATCTAGTTTCAATGAGGTTTTATCACTGAAATTTATTATTTCTGAAAACTTTGGCCAAAGTAGAGATGTGGGAAAACTCATGGTTTCACTTTCATCAAGGGCAAACAGCGTGTTGCATTGTGACATGTTGTTCCCTCGTTCGTTTGAAATCTCTGATTGACCACCTGTTCGAGGGATTTGTGACAGCCTTCTCCATGTTTATAACATGTTTGTAGCATATTGGTGTTCAACAGGATTATTTTTAAAAACAGAGGGGAAATATCAGTTTTTCCTAATAGCCTACCCTGCAACGTATCTCTTTCACTAACGAGTGTTGTTGGAGATATTGATGGCACAATAGCTTTTACAAAAGACCAGAAAACAAGTGGAGAAGAAGGATGGTTTGTGTGTTCTTCCTACATCTCACGGCAAGCTATTTCGTTACTCTGATTGGTTAGTTCTATCCAATTGAGTGCAGAGCCATTCCCCCCCTGTATCAGTTGAAACATGCCCCATAATTACGTCCCAATGGAGCAATATCAGACTCATATTCTGACTAGAATTTGAGTATGACAACGTCAGGCTAGTTTGGAGGTGTTGGCATCATGGTGCAGGGCTGTTTTTCATGTCATGGTTCTGGCAGACTTCATACAGTTGAAGGAATGATGAATGGAGTCATTTTGTTCCAGGAGAATCTTGCTAGACATTCCAGCTGGACAATGATCCAAAGCATTGTTTCCTGTGGAACAAAAGTACCATCCCCATTGCCCCATAAATAATTCATTTGATCATTTGAGATGAAATACAGTATATTCCACAGTCTCTTCGGGTATGACAAGTGCAAATGCAAGTGCTTCACATATGCATCATCTTAAAACAGAAAGTTAAATTACCTTCCAATTTAGAAATGACTCACATGGATTTAATTCCTATTCCTCAGACGGTACTAAGGGCCTGGTACCGGAACATGAGTTATACCACCGATACTTCACAACTCTTCACATGTGATAACTGTATGATGGCAAATGCAAACAAAGAGACGGATGAGCGATAAGAGGCACTGAAGAGGGACTAAGTCACTGAACCTCAATAGAAGGGCCTCCAACCATCTAAATGATAAGTGATGAGGTTTTTACATATCACTAATTAGGGTATGACTTACAATAATTGCTGTAGCCTACATCATTACTATGACTATTATTCCAGGTAGCATCTGTCTTCAATCATTTCAGGCAGATGTCAGAAGCCTAAAAGGAGAGAATTCAGTCAGTATTTCATCACCTGTTTATGTTTATGCTGGTTCTTACAATTATGGTTCTTACGATTTTGTCCAAAGGGACTTACAATGGCACCAGTAAACATTACATTAAATCAAATAGTTTAAAGTAAACTCATGTATCCTCAATAAAATAGAAATTAACGAAATATTAACAATAACCAAAAACATACAAACCACAACTCTGTTAGCATTAATTAATTAGCTACAAGGTAAACAGATTAGTCTTTATATGCTGAGACACTTTTTGAAGATCCCAAAACTATCAAATGAAGATCAACGAGCAGTAGGTAAATCATTCCACCAATGAGGAGTCACAGAAGAAAAGACTCTTCACTGTGACCTCTTAATGTTGTTGGAAGGCCAACTTAGCTTTTAACTTTATGGGCATGTTCAAAAAAAAATCACAAAGTGGACTTAATTGTGCCCAGCCAGCAGACATGCACGCTAACATCTTACTGCTGCAAAACTATGGAAACTCTAAGATGCCATCGGGTTACATTTATTTTCTGACAATATAATTATTCCCTTCCCTAATTGGAACAATTAAAACAGCATTTCAAGTAAGGCTAGGCCTAAGTCAATTTCATTTTATTTTTTTAATTTTCAGTCTGTAGGCCTATATCTTGTCTTTGGCATCTACTTATTGAATTTGAAGACATTATAAAGTTTCACAATGATTGTTTAAAAGAAAATGAAAGTACAAGTGCTGAGATATTGCAAATAAAATGTTGGTAGCTCCCCCTTGAATTCATCTTGAACTTGACTTGTGTTGCTAAACTCATATAGCATAGGTGATAACTCAAGACAACAGCAGTTTGCATTACACAGGATGTAGCCAGGCCAAGTCATTTAGTACCAATACAATATTCATAGTTGACTGGAAAATATTGCTAAAGGGGACTTTTATTTTGAAGACACATAGTATCTCACAGTAATGTAAGACAGTGCCTGAACATTGCTTTACCATTCCTGATTATATTATGAAACATTTATGTACGATTTTATGAATGTGCTATCAGTGCCATAAGTGTTACCAATTACAAACTTCCGTTAATAGGCTATAAATTACAGTGCCCCTATTACAAACAATTGGTATTACAAATGTTAATGCAATAACTAATTAATTAGGTAACAACTCAAATGTGCGTGTGTGTTTCTCTTGTGAAGCAGTTGTTAACCCTGTTGCCTCTGCCTATCAACTTATTATGGACTGTGATGAGACATTTTATGCTCTTAACTCACAATGCCATGTTAGTCACATGGGTACAACTCACGTTACTCAAGTAAAAGACCCCTGATTGTTTGGTTGATGTGAATTCTATTGTCTGTTACCAAAATCCTGATGAACTCCCCTCATGTTTTTGGAAGAAACATCCTCATATCCCAGCACCTGTATTACCCTGTCAGATGTTTCAGTGGTCTGAGCCAATATGCGTTGGCATGTAGGGAATTGGAATTAAATCTCCAAATGGTGCTCGGGAAGCAGATCCAGCCTAAGGTAACTGAGCCATGTCTGGAGTGGACAAATGCAGGAGGTCATTCTGCACTGATAAATGCTATACCTTTTTCATGCCTAGTCACATAATTGCTGTCATGTCCGATCCATGACCACCTGCTTAAAGAAGGTCAGGATTACCTACTGGTTCACTCACTGTTTGTCACTCATTGAGTCACTCCAGTCTGCAAAATGCCACACTCACCGTAGCCTGTTGCTCCTCGGGATGGGTGAATCTCACTGATAGACAAGTGGCATGTCTGTCCATCTGTCCTCAGTCCCTGACTCTGGTGAAATTATGGTGAATTCAGGTGGTTTGGTGGCACATGGTGTACTGTATATGTCATAATTGACCTGTCGCTAAGCTCCGCCCCCCATTGTTACCGTGTGAAAACTCGGACAAACAAACCAGACTTGATTAGAAATACATTGTGGACATGGCAGCTGACAGTATATGAAAGCAGGCTTTGAGGACGGTTTGGTCGATAAAGGATTTACTTTCCTCCAGAAGCTATCAAAAGAGACTTAATTATGCTATGGAGGGGTGTATTCAAAACTTTAGAATACATACAAGGTGACAAGCAGTTGTGGCGAGTAGCCGTGCAAATCACCGTGCAAAAACCACTGATGTTAATGCTAGCTAGCTAGCTAGTGGAAGATTGATACTAAGATATGTTAGGTTACGTTAATATTTGATGTAGTAAGAATATAGTAGTTGGTTAATGAGCATTTTTATCTTGGGATTTAACAGGGAACCTGTGCCCACGTTGCTGGCTTAGTAGCCTACATTACGTCGAGCTGTTGCAAACGCGAGAGACGTCCTGTAGGCTACTGTTGATGGAAATATACCCCGTTTTCTAGCCTCTCGGGGTACCGGCTATCAGTATTACACGTCCCCCATGCAAAACGTTTGACAATGGTTATCCGTTGGGTTTTTTAGTTAATAAACTCCATAAATAACCATTAATTTGTCATTTTATGCCTCCTCCCTGTTGTTTCCTATGGAGTTGTCCGAGCTGATATCCGAGTCCCGCTGAGGCTGAACTGTCATTGGCTCATCAGCGTTCTAAGGGTGGCGCTTATTGGGTACGAATTGTCATGAAATAATGGTCCCGTAGGATTTTTTTGCTAAAATTGATTTTTTTGTTTTATCTGCTTTATTTGGGGTCCTACTGTTGAAAAATGATGGGGTGCAAATTTTCTGACCCCGTTTTGCCCCTCCTCTGGGGGGTGCTTTCTCACCTTGGCCAGGATAATGACTGCACACATATATCTACTAATAATGATCATATTTTCACAATCTTGGTGTCAATTTAGGGGTTATTGAGGATGCTGAGTCCATTTATGACAGTTTCATTGTGATCAGAAGTTGTTATGTCTCATTTTTTGGTAGTGGTTTAGGCTTTTCTAGGGTATTTTATCATATTTTTTGGTCAAATTGGTTATATACACTCTAAGTTATGTGCACTCAAGAAGTTAATACACAGTATAAACTTGAAGAGTAATTGATATAATAATAATAATAATAATAATAATAATAATAATAATAATAGTAATAATAATAATAATAATAACTTTGCTAGATATAGCGTCTTTAGAAAGAGTTAGAGACTAAAGGCCTCAGTGAGCAGATATTTGTTTAGATACTTTTTTTTTTAACAATCTGGTGAACAATCTGATATTTTCCTTTACAATAGCTAATAAAGCAATCAATCATTTAACATCTTTGAAATAAAACTAATACAAAATGTACTGTAGCTCTACTGCAATGGCAGTGTACATTAACTAAGTACTGAACTAATTGATGAACTAATTGATAAATGAACTAATTATTAATGTAAAGTTGCATTAACATGAACAGGAAATAAAACACCTTAGAAATACACTTCTACATAATTCATCATTCATCAGCATCATCCTCATTTGTAGTATGCTTAGTCGCATTTTCACAGTCACCAGCAAAGCATTTGCAAAAAGGAGTACAGGGAATTCCATGTCTGTGACAAGTGCACCTGAGTGTTTTGCACTGGGTTTTGCACATTTTGTCAACTCTATCACAGCTCTAGGGGCAGGGAGTGTAAGACATGCCACAGGAACATAAACTCCTTCTTGGAAAGTCCAACCATTTTCTTTAATCTGAGGAAGAACTGGACAGTTTGAAATGTAGGATTTATCACGCATGGCAATGTAATTGGCACGAAGGATATGAGGCAACAAGGCAGCTCGTGACGGAGGTAGCATTTCTCCCTCCAAGTTCCTGGTCCGAAATAGCTCCCACCTCAGGGGAGCTGAGTTGTGTGACCAGTTGACCTATAGACACTGCAGACAAACTGCTCTAGACCTCTGACTTGTTGGGGAAGTTCACCATTGATGAGATTAGATGGCAATGGACCTTCACCAAGCTTCTTAAAGCAACTGATGACAGGATCATCATCATCATCAAGTTTTTATGTAGGCATCAACCCAGGTCTTTTTGCTGACGCCCACAAATTTACCACCCCAGTCAGCACCAGAGAAATTGTGGAGACCGATAAGGCCTTGACATTTTTGATGTCCTATAATCTGCACTCTTTCTACCACATCAATTTCTCTATATTTTGTGCCTTTACCAGTAAGAAACTTGAGATGAGTGTGAGGTCCAAGCTGCTTACCAGCAACAAGATCAAGCAGAAGGATTAGGACATCAGTATCTGGTGACCAAACTCTAACTTCACTCCAGCCAGTCTCAGCTGAACACACCATTGCTTGATGAGCAATAAGTGTATCTGCCTCTTCAAAAGTTCCTTTAGAGACATTGTGAGTTTCATCTCCAGATGAATTTCAAACTCCCTTGATGTTGCTGCTCTCTTCTTGCGTGTTTTGTCCTTTAAAGACTGGTCCAAGTAATAATAATTTTGTCTTCTTGTATCTTCTGTCTATATCTTAGCAATGTGATTCTCAGCTTTGTGTCATTAGACAGAATTAAAACACATATATCTTCTGTTGAAATAGTTATCTTTGACAAAAATTTGCAAGCAGCAATGAGGGGGCCAAATAAAGTTGTGACTGCTGATGATTTACTTTCTCTTTAAGGAAAATCCAAAATGGCCAATTGTTTTTAATGAGTGGGGAAAATTTGCAATGATCATCAATATGAGTATGAAGAGCATGACTTAGCCATTGGATTTTTTTTGCTAACCCTACGTCATCATGATATACTGTAACCCCTAAACGCAGGATCGCTAATTATAACGCCCCCAGTGGCCGAATTACACCAAATTTGTTGTGTACCCTTGGGGGGGGGTCAGTTGTCATGTGACCAAGTTTCGTAAAATACATCAAAGTGTTCCCAAAATATGAGCTCACTTACTGTTTGGCGACTTTGCCCCATTGGATTTGCCTTTATTACTGCAAAAAAGGAGTCATAACAACTTCTGATCACAATGAAACTGCCATAAATGGACTCAGCATCCTCAATAACCCCTAAATTCACACCAAGATTGTGAAAATGTGATCATTATTAGTAGATGTCGTGTGTGGTCAGTATCCTGGCCAAGGTGACAAACGGGGGGCAAAACGGGGTCAGAAAATTTGCAGCCCGTAATTTTTCAACAGTAGGACCCCAAATAAAGCAAATAAAACAAAAATATAAATTTTAGCAAAACAAATCCTACGGAAATACAATTTGTACCCCACTATTAGCGTTGTTAACCCATCCACTCTTGATAAAAAGATAGCTATCTGTACTTTTGTAGGCTTTCATTTTTTGTGCGGTGTAAGGTGACAGATTCTCTATAAGATATGTAAATATCTCCAAACTCCAAGTCTGGTAGAGACTTTGCCAGCTTCAAAGCAATGAAAACATCAGCGGGTGCTGTGTAACGTTATGGATCACACTTTCCGAGTATGTTAATCTTTTCTTGATATCTATTTGAACATTTGGTGACATATGGTCTAAATAGTTAATTGATTGTAGTATTGAAAATCTGCAATTCCACTGGCTGGCCACTGTTCGTCGCCATTTTGTTAGCGTTCTTGCCTGCCAGGTATCCATGGTAATCACGTGACTGCAAAGTATGAATTGTTTATTGTGAATTTATTGTGGTTATGGAACCACGCCAGATCAGCTAGTGGATCAACAGCACAAGATAATCCTTCTACGTCTGTCAATTCGTTCTATCAGGTACAGAACCTTTTATATCTATTAAAGTAACTTCTCCCAAAAAGCCATGGTTTTGTGTAGACTGCTAGGATTCAATGGGTTTTAAGTCAAGTCAAGTCGATTCAAGTCATCTCAAGTTGAGTCAAGTCAAGTCAAGTCGATTCAAGTCATCTCAGCCATACACAGTCTAGCCTACGTAGCGGTTGTGTACCCACTTGCTTTGTGCAATCAACTCATGCAGTTATCACTCCTTTTGGCACCAAGCAGTTAATTCAGATAACAGAATTTGTATGTTTCACAGCTCGGATAGTTGCCAAAGTAAAACATAGAACAGGCTACTAGAAAATGCTCGTAATGTCTGCAGTAGCACCAGTAGAGGGCGCTCATACATCATATTAGACAAAATAAATCCGTTTTTTATAGACCATTTCAACTCGTACTACATCTATTTGTAATCTAGCTTCGTCTTTGCAGAAAGTCACCACGTTTCCGCCTCGTTGCTTCACTAGACGCCATGTTTAAAAACCTGCAAGCTTACGAGGGGGGTTGTGGGAGATTCAGGTAGGGTTTCAACTTTTTGGACTCGCCCACTCTGTCAAAGAGACGTGAATCATGTTTTGGCCTACAAACCTTTTAAAATATCGAAAACGGATCATTGATCAGGGAAAAAAAATATCATGGATCAGGAAAAAATAATTTTCCTCGGCCCTCCCCCCATGGCAAAAAAATTCTCCTGGGCCTTACCCTAAGGCTTAAACCCCCCCGGTAAATATCGTACAGTCCCTTAGGACAAAAGGGGAACATTTAAGAACTTTTTTTTTTTTTTAATTGTAGGCTGATAGTTTTGATAGTATCTAAAAGAATAAACACATAAACAAATCTGATGCTGATATTAAATCTGCATCTTGATTATAGGAGGAATCTTCTACATTATATAAATCTCCAACATTATATTTGATCAGGCTCTCTGTTTACTGTATATTGGCAACCCTTTTGTTAATAGATTGAAATGCTCACATTTGAATATCTAAATTGGCATTTAAATAACATTTTAAATAGTTGCACCCCATCCACTACCAACAATGCACAACAATGCTCATTATTGCATTGTTAATCACTAACAAATTGTGACATCTAAGATCACACCACTTCCATGGGATGTGGTTGCCAAAGTGAAAGTCAGTCAAAGAGTTATTCAATTATTTCCCATATTTAATTACAGTATACACTATTGAAGTACAGCAGTCATTCACATTGACCACCATGATCTAAATATAACTTAAAGTTCCCAACTGGCATAGGTTGTAGAGTTAAGATGTACACAAGTGAAAGTGTACAATTCTAACAGCTGATCATAGAGGATCAGTAATACAAAGAGAACAAATGTCCAAAGCTGTTTGGGTCGATGATGACTGTGATGTGAGTTGTTGTGCAGATGTAAAAATGCTCAACTATCATGTCAAGGAATTATTTGACAAGTTCACTGTAGCAGGATCAATTCTGATTAAAGTCTGATTTAACATTGTAAATGCATACACTTAAAAGTGTACAAGATAGAATGGGACCTTTCAAACTGTCATATGAATAAATACACATTCTGAATCCTTAATCACTCCTGCAAATGGTAATTTTCTACATGCATGGATGTCCAACACTGTACCCCTGCAGAATGGGTATGGGTGGATGATGTGGGAATATATTTTCCTAAAACATTGCTGACTCCTGCACTGTTATAATATACATACCACCAGGAAGACTGTACCTTTAAAATAAGCTTTGTGGTTACATCCTTACATTGACTGGATTGGGAATAGCAGAACAAAAAGCTTGATTAAAAACATATTGCCTCGGCCCCAGCCGTGGCGCAACTGGCTGGGGCACCTGCACCGTATGCCGGTCGACCCGAGTTCGATTCCTGCCCCGTGGTCCTTTCCGGATCCCACCCCGACTCTCTCTCCCACTTACTTACTGTCACTCTACACGATCCTGTCGCATTAAAGCAACACCAAAGAACTTTCCCTCTGTCACACGCACGCTATTTGTTTATCCAGCACCGGCTTTGCAAATAACAATGTCCACAGACAAGGTAGAATATGTTGCATGATTTATGAAAGTACGATGTATTACGACATCAAACGCAAGTCAAATTTGTAGTTTCTTATGTCTCATTCCATCAAACTACAGATCCGCTACCCGATCTGGCAAACTTACAGTGCGGTTATAGCCGATAGAGGGCTGCGAAGCGAATGCAGAAGTGCCGTTCACCCTGTTACAAGTTGATGAACCACTGAAACGATTTTGGAAACATTATTTTAAGGTACAAAAAACTCTTTGGTGTTGCTTTAAAGGCATAAAAGCCCCCAAAAAAAAAAAAAAACAAACAAAAAACATATTGCCTCAAGGTGTGTGCATACAAATGGTAATGACAGGATACTGGAAATAGTGCAAGGTATAAGCAAGATACATGAAACTCAATTCCTCAAAATGCACATAGTTTTACAAAATAGGAGTCTATGCCATGAAGATATTGTATTTGTCAGAGATCAGTAATATCTGAAACTATTAAACTAAAAATGTAAGTTTATTGGCAGTTCGCAGAGACAATAGATTTACTGTCAACAGATACTTATTGTGCAATGTTTTCTCTGAAACAAGCTTCCCTGTGGATACCACACAAATGTACAAATTGTCCTAACGTTTCAACAGGGTTGGGTAGTAATGGATTACATGTAGGTAATCTGGATTACGTAATCAGATTACAAAAATCAAGTAACTATAATCAGCCCAGATTACAAGACAATCGGTTTTCTTCACATGAATTTACAACGCTAATTTGCATATTCAATCTAATAAAACATAGCGGAGGTGTCACAGAACATTCTTGCATCATATAAAAGGATAATATCTTCAGTAAAATAAGAAATACACAGTTTTAAAGCATTTGAACTTCGCAGGATTTACAAAGCCAGTTTACCCCTTTCCAGACTTCCAAAACGTGAGAAAGTCTGCAGGTGTGTAACACCAATTATTGCCCCATCGGAAACAATAGCAAAACCATTAACGGGACCATTAAAAGATTAACATATATTAGACTACAAAAGAGATTTGGGGAAGTTCACTAAAGAGACAAAACTTTATTTACACTTAATTATGCCTTTGCTACACTATGGTGGTTGCTTCTAGAGGTGGCTTAGGGTCATTAAGATGGTTGTTAGGGTGTTGCTAAGATAATAAGAAATGTGCAAGTTGTGTTAAAAATAATCCCAAAGTAATCCGATTACGTTACATGTTTTGGGTAATCCTATTGATTACGTTACTGATTACAAAAATGGCCATGTAGGCTAATCTGTAGTCAGTAATAGATTACATTTCAAAGTGATCTGATCCAACCCTGTGTGTGAAATATGATTATATCTATGGTGCTAAAGCATCTGCAAGTGCTTACATACACACTACATGTAGGCCTACTGACAGAATTACTCTACTGTTAACTCTGAAGCAGAATTAGAAGCAGAATTAAACCACAGTCTATTAATTTCTTACCCAGGTCCTAGCCGAATGTGCAAATCCTTAAGAGCCGAAGCCCTCAATAATTAAAACAGGTATTAGTGTAAGGAGAGGAGAATGGAGCCCATGTTAAGTGTCCACCCACCAGTGTCTCCTCAGACCGCATTGAGTTGCCCAGCAGGACGCTCGATGCAAATAATAAAGAAATGGCAAATGGAGCCCAAATTGACCCTTTCACAGCGTGTTAGGTCTGTTTGTATGGGTACCCACAGAGCCTATCCCACTTCCCATCAATAAAATAATTTAAGAACACATTATACTCCTTCAAAAGGACCCATTTGTCCAACCAGGTGATTTATGAAAGACTCTTTGGATTAAAGACACCCTGCTTCAGGTGCTTTTAAATCAATACAACTTACAAGTGCATGGTTGAATATTAAAGAGTAGTTATTTTGCTTTTAACACATTTATTGAAGTAACTGTTTTCTATTCAGTTAATATGTGGATAGGAATGTGCTTGAAGTGTATGACTGCTGATTTTTACTGAAAGAATAGGCCTACTGTAACCACCTGGAACATTCTTGCTTCTACGAAATCTTTAACCTTAATCTTGACAACTGTGAGATAGTTCCTTGACTGTCCCTGTTGAATACAAGGAATGTATTGCCAGCTATTTTTTTTACCTATAATAGTATTTGTTATTAATTATGAAAAACCTCTTTGCTATCTGCTCACCTAGCTGCTGCTGTTGCAAATGTAATTTAGTGTATTTGATGTCAAGGGTACATTTTCAATGAGCTTATGCAACTTGTGGTTGTGCTTGACTCCGGATATAAGCGTTAAGAAAAAAATAATGTTGAATGAAGAATCGTACAGGGCCACAAATATCAATAGTTTATCTGAAATTCAAGGTGGTGTGTACACAAACACACAAGTACACAACAGGAATCAGGGAGCATGCACAGTCTTTTTTCCCCTTTCCAGGGCTCAGCTCTGGATGCCAAAATGAAGCAGTGATTTGGCATGTTAGCGAGTGTGTTGAAGCTAATCAGACAGAGGGCCAACAGTAATGGACAGAATATGGGCAGAATCACAGATAGTCAGCCTGCAGCCGGAGCAAGTAATACAACTAATTTCTCTTCTGTCTCTGCTACCGCGCCGACGAAAATGGGGTCAAGGGAGGTGGAGGCAGCACCAAATGAACAGCTGTTGCCTTCTCTCAGCGAGCGGCGGAGGAATAGGATCATACCGCTACACAGTCACTGTCGCCGGCGTCGCCAATAAATGCAAAAGTATGTA
Source organism: Alosa alosa (assembly GCF_017589495.1). Taxonomy (NCBI): domain Eukaryota; kingdom Metazoa; phylum Chordata; class Actinopteri; order Clupeiformes; family Clupeidae; genus Alosa; species Alosa alosa. The sequence continues at coordinate 12,456,934 of NC_063190.1, read as the reverse complement.
TGTTCAAATGAGGGGCAAGACCTCTCTATATTTCTTTCATACTTCGTTTAATCATTTCTAAAGTCTTGTCATAAACAGCGTGCCAGGAACCACTCAATATAGGAAAGCAATGAAATGTATGCATGGCCTTTGCGGATAGCCTTTTCCAATCCAATGTTTGTTTGTGGTGATGTATACGCAATCGTGCATTAGAAAGGTGCCACTTGTAGGCAAATAAGGGACTAGTAGGCCTACGTTTACGGAAATTACTCGAAGGTTTATGATAAACATGTCCTGACAATCATAAATATACATACAGGTGAGGTTTAATATTGTAATGAAAGTGACTGTTGGAGATGTACACTGTCACACACAGGAAGTTATTACATGGTGGCGCATGGTGTGATGCATTGCTTTGTATTTTAGAAAATGATTGCATTTTAATGTAGTGAGGTACAGACACATCTGGGTAGGAAATAGACTGAGAACACTGAAGGAAAATAAATCCATATTTGCCATGGATATGAATTGACATTGCATTTTGACATGGCCTTGTCTAGAAATTCGTCAAAAACAGCCTTTAGAAGCTATCAGATTCTATCCGTAGGTTTGAACCATCTATTTCATTCCATGTGTGAGACCAGACTAGCTCGGCAGAAATCATTTAAGACCAATCAGTCATAGATAGCAGACGTCCTATAGCAGCAACAGGTTTAATTGAGGAGAGGAGGGATGGAAGAGCCCAGACTCGATGCAAATGCCATAGAAGATGGAGATGCATTAAGCCCTCCCCGTCAGGAACAATAATGGATTAAAGGCCACAGTTGCTCCACAGTTTGCCAGTCAATGTTCTTTATTTTCAGCATCACCCCAATTTCATCTCCTTCCCGTTCTGTCGGAAAGAGTCGATTTGCCGTCGATTGCCTTCTCAGGCAGCGGCATTAATGCGCGCCCACAAAAGGATGGCACACCATATTATCACTTCGCTAGCTTTCAAATTAGAGAGGACCGCTGCCTCCGCGCAGCTTGTGACTTGTTAACACTATCAGCTATTTGTTGTGATTGGCCCTAATTCGCAGTGTCTAAAGATTTCATCAGGCATTTGATGACAGAAATAAACCACTGCCCACAGGGAAATGGCGCTGATTAATAGAATTAGGCGTTGGAGGGGAATCAATAAGGGAAGCCAGTCACGTGGGGATCAGCGAGGCTTGCCAGTCATCCTGAGGACTATTTAGTCGCCCCGAAGAAGCATGGCGCACCGGTGTTGTGTGCCTTCTGGTTTTTTCACCTACTGGCTTCCTTGCGCGTGCTCGCGTGCGGAGCTGCAGGAGTTGTCAGACATTCACAAACAAGTTGTTTTAGAAGGATTTGAGGTCGCATTTCAAAACTGCTACACATTAATCACGTAAGCAGCGCCTTGGCAAAACAAAAAAATATATATATATTTACATGTCTTTTGTCCAAGTGGCTGTAATGTAGTGCACGTGGCGTATATATGAAAAGCGACTTCAAATCAGTCTAAAACTTGTTTGTGAATGTCTGACAACTCCTGTTGCTGTAGACTAGGCTATGAGCACAGTACGTGCACGAGCAAGGAAACCAGTAGGTGAAGAAACCAGAGAGGGCACACAACACCGGCGCATGGCACATTCCCGTTAATGGGGTCTGGGCTCTGTATGTGACTTAAAAAGCCAAGGATTAGTGCGCGCAGCCTCAGCTTGCAGTGGCAATCTGTTCAGTAAATGGCCGAACCATATGGGTCCTGTTGGATGCGTATTATTTCAATACAATGCAACCCATATCTGAAAAATGTCGTGTAAAGCTTTCAAAGTCGGGAACAACAGCAAGGCCCACAGGCCTGATACTCGTCTTTGTGCGTTGTACCTTTTCTCCGGACGGCGGGCTCGGCCTTCTCTCTGCATTTTTAGCCAGTTAAGTGCTCTTAGCCTGGGCCCCTCCGGTTAATGCACCTCTGTCCTCTGCCCCAACCCAAAGGCCTCACAACCTCTCCTTTCTATTTGGCTTTTGTGTACCCCTCCAGTCTATTGCATTAACGGCTGCTTGCCAGTAAGCGACCTGAAATGCAGGCAGGATTAAGATGAATTGGGCTGAACTGTTAGGCCGGGAGGCCTTAGCCGAAAGTTAGACGGGAATGGGATGAGAGGAGAGGTAGCGGGGGCGGGAGATAAACTTCCTCTGTTGTCCAATTAGGTGACTCAAGCTATTAAGGGGCCATTTCACGACCCGAACAGCGTTCATCTGAAGAGAAGGCTGTGGTTATTCAATTTCATTTTCAATTCAGTATTCATACTTGAGTAGACATATCAAGGTAGGCTATTTCTAAAATTATATCACAACAGTGACCCAACGAGTTTGCACACTTGTTAGGCCTACATGATTGGTGGGGTTTACGAACATTTCTATGACTGCCGCTTCAAAAATGCTTAAAAATACTCTTTCAGATGGGAAACTATTTTCAACCTATAGAACCACATAGTAGGCTACTTTTGGAAAAGAAAAACGCCTAAACTCTTTTGTTTTAACATCATTAAACAAAACAAACACCGACATTTTTGTTCAAATTACACATACGTGTATGTTGTGTAGGCTATTACAAAAACTGTTATACATTACAATAGGTCACTGCAAACACACCTCTTATTCTGCATCATGGCACACACCAGGAATGATGACTTAAGAATGTAGTTTGGTTGCCCTCTGGTGGAAGAGAGCAGTTTGGGCTACTTTATTTACAGGCCCATCATGTACATTTGCTCTATGCCTAGAAACAGTTTCAGTAGATATTTATCAGTTAGGCTATATATCTTATTTTACAGTCTGTTTACAGTGTCTTAAATACCGTTTAGTCTGCACAGGTCACACATATACCAACTCATGATCTCTCATCAAAGATACATGAGTATACTGCCACCTGGTGGTATAGTAGACATTTAATTGGAACGTTTGTAATTATTTTGTGAGAAGTTTTATAAGTTCTAAATGTTTTGATATATTGTATGCTGTTGTACTTATATATACTTGCAGGGAGTATGGAAAGCCAGGATTTATGGTTAGCCTTGTATAGGCCTGAAAATCATTGTAAATCCTTGATTTGTTTTGCCTAAAAGACCTTTTAATTCTGTCATGACAATGAGCCCCCTTTGCACATTGCACAGAAGAATGAAGGCCTCGATGGTCCCCCCACAACACCAGCAACTGTAAGAACATTTCAAAGCTATTACATTTTGTATCCAAATTTTAAAGACTCCTAAGTGAGGGCAAACCCAATCTGGAATTAATCTCTCTGTCTCTCTCTCTCTTTCTCTCTGTCTCTGTCTCTTTCCCTCTCTCTCTTTGTGTGTTTGTATGCGTGTGTGTGAGAACACACATAGGTAGGGAGTGAGCTGTGTGTGTGTGTGTGTGTGTTTGTAGGGGGGCATGGGAATGGATAGCCTTGTGGGAGAGTTGCTAGCAGGTGCTTTGAAATGACTGCAGGGAACAAGAGAGGGACTACGAGATAATCACCACAGATTTGTTCCTCTACTTTTATCTTTGAGGCGGATCAGAGCCATACAGTCTAATTGTGCCTACCCCACAAATTCACATAAGTAGGACAGAGGGCTGCCTGAAAGGAATGACACGAAGAGACTTAACATTTGGCTTGGGTTATTTGACCTGATTTAGATGGAAACACCAAGAATATTACATAGAGAAAGCAACAGCAGCTAACATCAATGATTGTATTAAATAAGTGATTGCAGCACAGCCATGGAAAGCTTACATGAATGTCATGTCAATGTTTTATGAAAAAAAAAAAGTCATGTAAAATATGTATCTTACACTAATGGGGTTGTTTGTATGTGTGTTTGCCAGAGCATTACAGTGCTAACATACAAACAAACTGATACAATGTTAACAGCACTTCTCAGCACTTCACATTTCGATATTCAACAATGCCTTTATTTGATGGAGAAACTCAAGTCACCAGATAGCAGTAGGAAATGTATCAATGTGAATATTAATAATCACCAAGCACTGCACATGTACAGGTAATGTGAGGTTTGTATAGTTGAGCCCAACATACCTGATTACCTGATTGAGCTTTTCAGAAAGCTCAGTGAACCTGTACGTAGACCTCAGTATCAAATAAAATCAAATGTTAATAAGAGTGTCAATGGGTTGCTGCTTTGCATCTATTATTGTTAATATGGGTCATTTCCTGGGAGAGAAAGTGGTCACTATGGTGAAATTATACACTAAAGGAATTGTTTTATGATGATGGAAAAAATCATGTCATCAAGAAAACCCATTTTTATTAGTTCCATTATACTGAAGAGCAAAGATTAACACATACCCCTACACACAAATAAGATGGTACTAGGTTTTCAAAGAGAATAGACAGTGCGTGAACATTTGTGGTGTTCTGAGAAGTAAACCCATTAGAGGAACTGACCACTAGGTTGTACTCTAGACCAAAGTGTTCCCTGAAACATTGTTTGAAGTGTGCTGTTGGCTGAATGCTTCTCTGCTCGTTTCCCTGCAACTCAAGAATAAATGATGTAGGTTTAACAACGCCGCACAAAGAGGGCATTGTTTAAAGGAATGAAGTCATCTCCTTGTGTTTAGTTTGCCTGAAGGACATTAATCTGGTCTATAAGAAGAAAAAGAGCTTGCTTTTATTGTTTAACTCAGTGGTAGAGCTCAGGGCTAGCAGTGCAATGCATGGAATCTTGATAGGCCAACACACACACACACACACACACACACACACACTGTACTCCATGGCCATTCTTTTGTGCCTGAAGTTTCTTTTTTTTCTCTGTTTGTTACAGTAAGTCAGTAATTAAGTATGCCCATTTTATTTATAAATAACATTTTCTTTCATTTCTAAATAATGCTGTAGAGTCGCCTATAGTCGGGAGCTTAATCATTTAGTTGTAATTAAGACTAATCAAAGGTTTACTGTAGGCGGTTGGTTGCCCTTGGGGAGGGCCAAGAAACTGCTGTGATGTAGGGTTTGGGCACTCACCGTTCGCAGTGCTCAGTCCGAGGGGCGGGATAATCAGTTGTCTTTCAAATTCCCTCTGCACGCAGTAGGACAGCGGCAGTGCTATGAGTCCCATGCGTTTCCCACTAGCGGAGCTAGTTGGCTAGTTCAAACTTTTGCCAACTTCATAAAACCTTAACTCGTGTCACACTGTTCGCCAACATCAACATCCATCTTATTTGTTTTCAAGTAGCAGGGAATTCAAGCCAAACCGTTGCAACTCTGCCATCAATCATTATGTGAATTTTTAATAGTTTTTTAACAAAGTTTCCAGCGAGAGTTGCAACACATGGAATTAAGAGGAAAGAATAGAAAAGATTTATTTTCAACCAAAGGATATCTACTAAGACCTGAACAAAATCTCTTTCCACTTTAGGAAATTACACAAACTCAGCCAGCTGCTAGCTAGCTAGCCAGCTAACTAAAATGTTTAAATTATTAAAATTTCCCTCGGGATGACAAAAGCATCTATCTATATATCCATCTATCTGTCTGTCTGCCTACCTGCCTGTCTCTCTGTCTGCCTGCCTGCCTGCCTGCACACACCTTGGAAACTAGATGGTAATGATGATGATACTGCCTGCCTGCCTGCACACACCTTGGAAACTAGATGGTAATGATGATGGTAGTTGTCAATAGAAGATGGTAATGATGATGGTAGTTGTAACACAAATAAACAGAGTTTTATGGCTCAACTCTACCACCCAACACTGGGAAAGTTGAGCCAGATATGTGATCCCGTTAGGCACACTGCTAAAGTTTCATTGACTGGCACACAAAACTTGTCTTGTAGGCTGAATTGGTGTCCCTATGGTGTTTTGTATATTAAATTAGATTAGATTCAACTTTATTGTCATTTAGCAGAGGACAGTACAGAGCCAATGGAATGCAGTTGACATCCAACTAAATAAACATATATATTATATACAGTTATACAATATATATATTATATACAGTTAAGAACAAAATTATTCATACCCCTGGCAAATATTGATGTAATGTTGATTTTCTCTTGACATATGTTTTTTTCTGAATGACACTGCCACATGCCAAAAGGTTGTAAGACAACGTGGTAGAAACATGGAATCAAATAAATAATAATTTTGATCTTTTTTAAAATTTTTACGGAAATGGCATGTCCAAAATTATTCATACCCTTTTTAAATAATCAATGGAAATAGTGTTAATTTCGTCAGAAGAGATGAGAGGAAATATGTTCGTCAAAGACCTTTTTTTTCATGACTAAGACGACGATGACGAGACGGCAGTAATGTCCTGAAACACTGACTAAGACTATCTTAAGATGCATTGTTGTTGACGAAAAAAGACGAGACTAAAATGTTTTGCATGAAATAAAAACTAAGATAAAAATCTCCTTTCATGTTCGTCTACAAAATGAGAAGACAGAATATCTAGCTGTTATGTTTTCAAAATATTCCGAATGAGTTCATACGCAACAGCTTTCCTGTGGGCTAGTCTATGTGCTGCTGCTGCAACCCTGTGGCTGCAACACGAAACTATATGGAACAAGAACACTGGAGATTTCTGCCAGAGTTAGCAAGCTAACTACCTAAGCTTTATGCCACAATGCTACATACCCAGAAGTTGAAGCTTCTCTCATACAAATTAACATCCCCCAGAATGTCCATACGAAAATGTTCAGCATGTAATTAACTAACTATTCATCTAGTTAGACTGATGATGCAACGGTTGCTAGCAAGTAAGCTAATATGGAAAGTTCGCTAGCAAGTTAGCTATGGCTAAGATGGAGAGTCTGTTTGGGGAATGTGTTGTGTTTAAAGATATAATCTAGCTTAGGCGGAGTCAAACATTAATAGTTTGTCCTACGACAGTGTTTCTCAAACTTTTTCAGTTTCAGGACCACTTAACTAACCCTAGCTAAAAAAAAAAAAAAAAAGATTAGACCTACTTCAACAGTAGCCTATAATTAGTCTACACAATAGGCCTACTCACTGAACCACCTTGCTTATTGTCTTTGCACTTTGCTTATTGTGTCAGAGGATTCATACTGTATGATTTAAACTGGCATATCTTACATACTGTAGACAGTGTTGCAGAACTGTTTGGATTTACATACAAGTTATATTGCAAACAACTCATCTATATTATATTTTACCACGTCTGCTCGCGGACCACTTGGGATAGCTTGCAGACCACCAGTGATCCCCGGACCACACTTTGAGAAACACTGGTCTACGAATATGACAGTGGTCCAGTCAAATCTTTTACTGTCTATGGTCAAATCCCAGCCGAGCTATAAATGTAGCTCGACTTACCTGTGCATGTAAACATACTGACTGACAAAAAATCAGAATGAGTAATTATAACAGACAGAGTAGCCCTGTGGACACACAATATTGTTGGAAAATTGGGATGTGTGAAACACTATTTGACTCAAATGGTAATCAGAAATAATTTGTTAAAAAAAAAACTAAAATGTGTTGACTAAAACTGACTAAGACTAAGATACCTTTAGTTTTCTTTTGACTAAAACTAGACTAAAATGATGAGACTTTTAGTTGACTAAAACTTGACTAACAAAAATGATAAAAGACTTAACTAAATATGACAAAGACTAAAAAGGACATTTCACTTAGTCACAAGACTAAGACTAAGACTAAATTAAAAAAAGGTGACAAAATTAACACTAAATGGAAACATCTTTATTTGCTATCAAAGCTCTTGAAATGGTTCTTATAATAACTACCAAGCCTCTCCATGTCTCCACAATGATTGTAGACCGCACCTTTTTAGCAGCCATCTGGGTTTTGAGGCAGGAACGATTATTTGCCATCACTTTGGCCTTGTGCTAACTTTTTTGACTGATTGAGGTCTGGAGTCTGGCTGGGCCACTCTAAAATGTTGATATTGTTTTCTGTTAACCATTTCTTGCCTTGTTTGGCTGTATGTTTTGGATCATTGTATGGTTTAATGGCCCAATGATGCCTATTGGGGCAGGTCTCTTGGCACACTGCCTGATCTTTTCCTCCAGAATTTAAGTGTAGCCTCTTGCTTTAGTGTTACCATTTACTTTGAGAAGGTCACCAGGTCCCCCTGGTTGAAAAACATCCCAAAAAATACTTTTCTCACCCCCACAATTGAAATGGACATGGTGTCATTGGAATGTAATGCTTCTTTTTTATTCCAATCTCAGGCCATGTCCCTGGGTCAAAAAAGAAATCCAGTGAAACCTAAATTATTTGTCCAGGTGTGCCCTTATAAAGGTTTAGCTGAGTTGTGCATGTTTGGAGAAGAGTGATCCATGATCAGCATCCAAGATGACCAAGTGATCCATTTTGAGATGGAGTGAAAATGTCAACCATCAAAACACCACCCACAATGTGGAGAATAGCTATAGACAATGGGACCTGGTGAACTTCTCAAACAGTAACACTAAAACAAGGGGCTACATTGAGATTTTTGCTGGACAAGATACAAACAATGATCACACAATGGGATCACACAACATACAGCCAAACAAGGCAAGAAATGGTTAACTGAGAACAATATCAACATTTTAGAGTGGCAGAGCCAGAGTCCAGACCTCAATCCGTCAGAGTGCAAATAATCGTTCCTGACTGACTGTTTTTCATAAGGGTTATATAGGTTTTCAGAACAGACAAGTCACATACAATCCACTTGGCTTTTCATAATTAGAGCTGCAGCAGATGTCACGCAGCTCAGAATTGATCATTACAAACTGTGTTCATAGACATACACTGTTTGCTTTTGTTTTACTAATGATTAAAACATAATATAAAAAAGTCAGTTTGGGTTTTCGAAACACATATTTGAAAGGTAGGCTATGGATACATTACTTGGGCTCAGGAAGCAAAAATAAATTAAACCCTACAGCAAGTAGCCTGCCTTGTATATTAGTTAAATAGAAGGGCATAGATGAAACAGTGTAGGAGTAAATGTAAACAGGTAAACAGTGCAATGCAGTCAATGTAAACAGTACAGTAGTAAAAAGTAAACAGGTAAACTAGTAACAGCTAAAGTGCAAATGCTATAAGTAAGTATATATAAGTATATATACTCTTTGATCCCGTGAGGAAAATTTGGTCTCTGCATTTATCCCATTCCGTGAATTAGTGAAACACACTCAGCACACAGTGAGGTGAAGCACACACTAATCCCGGCGCAGTGAGCTGCCTGCAACAACAGCGGCGCTCGGGGTTCAAACCGGCAACCCTCCGGTTACAAGTCCGAGGTGGTAACCAGTAGGCCACGGCTGCCCCTCGACAGGAGGTGTAGTTTTGTTCAGCAGTGTTACAGCCTTTGGAAAGAAGCTGTACCTGAGCCTGCTGGTGCGGGAGTGCAGGCTCCTGTATCGCCTGCCAGATGGAAGTCCATGGTCTGGGTGACTGGCATCCTTGACAATGGATTTGACTTTGTTTGTACAGCGTTTATGATATGTGTTGTGGATGGAGGGGAGTTGGGAGCCAATAGTCCTTTTGGCAGATTTCACTACTGTTTGTAGTGCCTTGCGATCAGCAGTGTTGCAGCTGCCGTATCATACAGAGATGCAGTTAGTTAGTATGCTCTCAGTGGTACAACGGTAGAAGTCTGTTAGAATCCTAGGACATAGGTGTGCTTTCTTCAGGGTTCGTAGAAAGTGAAGGCACTGATGGCCTTCTTCACCAGACTGGAGGAGTTGAGAGACCAAGAAAGATTTTCAGTGATGTGTACCCCAAGGAACTTAAAACTAGACACACGTTCCACCTCAGGGCTGTTGATGTGGAGGGGGATGTGTGCCCTGCTCTTGTCTCCTGAAGTCCACAATGATCTCCTTGGTCTTCTGGGTATTGAGTGCCAGGTTATTGTTTTTGCACCACATAGCTAGGTACTGAACCTCATCTCTATATGCTGTTTCATCCTCCTCTCTGATCAGACCCACCACTGTGGTGTCATCTGCTAACTTGATTATGGCATTAGAGCCATAAATAGGAGCGCAGTCGTGGGTAAAGAGGGAGTAGAGCAGAGGGCTCAGTATATGTATGGTGTTTTGTGTGTATAGTGTTTTCTATATGTGGTGTTTTTTATGTATAGTGTTTTGTATGTGTGGTGTAGGGCTGCACGATTTGAGGAAAATATCTAATTGCGATCTTTCTGACAGATATCGCGATTGTGATTTGTGAGATGATTTTTGAATGTCAGTGAATCGATTCAGTTCAATATTCCAAATGTCTCTTTAATTTGTGGCACTCCTGATTGGTGAGCATGTCTGGTGCACAAGAAGCACAGCACCCCCGACCGACTATGAAGTTCACCAATTAGAATTTCTATGCCCCTCACACACTACGCAGAACAGTGTGTGCTTATATAACTATATTGAATAGCAAAGTACATGTCATAAATATAAAGTTTGACAAGTGTGCATCTAGGCCTATTCTTACACAGCAGCAGGGACATTATTACTTGAAATTGTTTAGTAGCCTACAGATAACAAAAGAAATAGGCTACATAATTTGTGAAAGTAAAAATGTGTTTTTTTTATTACATTGTATTGCATTTTGTAGAAATAGTGTAAGCCATGCATTGCTTGGAAATATTGAGATCTAGTAAATCAATATAACAGACATGTACATGAAGTGGCAGCTTCAGCCATTAGTAGCCATGAAAAGTTTGGCGGCTGCAGCAGCCATTTAGGTTTTGGCTGAGCTGGCTAACCAGCCAATAACTTCATCAGCCAACCATTATCCTCAAAACAAATGGCTTCAGGGTCTATTGTGCAGCCCTAGTGTGGTGTTTTGTATGTGTGTGGTGTTTTGTGGTGTTTTGTATGTGTGTGGTGTTTTGTGGTGTTTTGTACGTGTGTGGTGTTTTGTATGTGTGTGGTGTTTTGTGGTGTTTTGTATGTGTGTGTTTTGTATGTGTGTGGTGTTTGGTGTTTTTGTATGTGTGTGGTGTTTTGGTGTTTTGTGTGTGTGGTGTTTGGTGTTTTGTATGTGTGTGGTGTTTTGTATAGTGTGGTGTTTTGTATGTGTGTGGTGTTTTGTATGTGTGTGGTGTTTTGTACGTGTGTGGTGTTTTGTATGTGTGTGGTGTTTTGTGGTGTTTTGTATGTGTGTGGTGTTTTGTATGTGTGTGGTGTTTTGTGTTTTGGTGTTTGTGTTTTGTATGTGTGTAGTGTTTTGTATGTGTATGGTGTTTTGTATGTGTACTGCTTGGAAATATTGAGATCTAGTAAATCAATATAACAGACATGTACATGAAGTGGCAGCTTCAGCCATTAGTAGCCATGAAAAGTTTGGTGGCTGCAGCTGCCATTTAGGTTTTGGCTGAGCTGGCTAGCCAGCCAATAACTTCATCAGCCAGCCATTATCCTCAAAACAAATGGCTTCAGGGTCTATTGTGCAGCCCTAGTGTGGTGTTTTGTATGTGTGTGGTGTTTTGTGGTGTTTTGTATGTGTATGGTGTTTTGAATGTGTGTGGTGTTTTGTATGTGTATGGTGTTTTGTATGTGTACTGCTTGGAAATATTGAGATCTAGTAAATCAATATAACAGACATGTGTTTCAGCCATTAGTAGCCATGAAAAGTTTGGTGGTGTTTTGTATGTGTGTGGTGTTTTGTATGTGTGTGGTGTTTTGTATGGTGTTTTGTATGTGGTGTTTTGTATGTGTATGGTGTTTTGAATGTGTGTGGTGTTTTGTATGTGTGTGGTGTTTTGTGGTGTTTTGTATGTGTGTGGTGTTTGGTGTTTTGTATGTGTGTGGTGTTTTGTGTGTTTTTGTACGTGTGTGGTGTTTTGTATGTGTGTGGTGTTCTGTATGAGTGTGGTGTTTGGTGTTTTGTATGTGTGGTGTTTTGTATGTATGGTGTTCTAGGGTATTCTGCATGATTGCACACAGTTATGGCCTTGGCATCCAAACTTGTTTAGGTCATTAGTGGGGCCTGTTAATATGCCACGGTGTACAGTACATACTGTCAGGGATTTCAGCTCAGCGTCTGTCTCAAAACAGATTTCGTTGTAAACATTTGGACTTCTTCTCTGTGTCAAAAAGATACAAATGAGCCGCAAATCAAACAGCACAATGAAGAAAAATAAAATGAGCAATAATAATTGTTTATTGGGATGTTAAAACAAGTAATTTTACTGAAGAACAGCAGCTGCGGAACCCAATAATCTTTTCACAAGAGGCTCCTTATATCAACACTGAATCACTGGAATTGCAATGTATGTAATATATGCACATACTGAATAGAAATCTGGCATCAGTTTTTCATAGACAAAGTCAGCTATCAGAATTTAGTGTGTTCTTTGAGAGCTTCCCCGGGCGCATCATCAAAATACCTAGACCTTATAACAGTTCATGTTCTTTATGGCAGTGTTTCCATTTTGTTAGATTACACAGTGAAACAATTGCTAAACATACCTTTAAGCCACAGGGGTGCACTTGAAGTAGTGTGTGAAGTGTGTGTGTGAGTTTGTACACACATGCGTACAAACTCACACTCCCCCCAAAACTCCCCTTTGTTGGATTCAATTCTCCAAATTGCTGTGAATGTGGACCACCCCAGGGGCTTCTCTGGGCAGCGCCCAGCGTCACACATATTTTCTCTCCAGTGTGTAGAGCTGTACATTCGGGCATTCTACAAAGAGGACTTGATTTCCATACCCAGACACAGATTTGAATATGACTGTCCTTCAGGGAGAAAGAAATGCATGGGCAGAGCTGCCCCCAACTCAGTCGAGACTGTTACTGCCTTTATTGCTTCCTCAGCATCTGGTCGGTGAGGCACAAGCAGACTAAAAATGTAAAATAGATGTAGGTTAAACGATTAGCGTAAGTTACTGGTATGTTGCGTCAGCACAACATGGCTAGGTATAGATATGCAGAGTTTGTTCAATTCATATCTTATTATTATAGGTTAACAGGATGTAGGATTTGCTTTTTATCATTACAGACAGCCTAAACAAACTGGTTCAAAGATGTAAAATAGACATAGATTTGCCTACACGATTACTGTGAATCCCTGGTATGTTGCGTCAACAAAGTGTGACTACCGGTATCTGTATGTAGAGTTGTGCAGTTTATTAATTTCACATCCAATTGTTCTTAGTGAATATGATGGACGATTTATTGTTTTTTTTCTTTAGCTTTTTTCAAAAAGCGTATTTCATTATTCCAAGGAAACTCATTATAAGATGAAAAACAAGTCCTACTCCAACACTGCTTCTTCAGAGTGATTAGGCGCACTCTTAAGTCTTAAACTCTAAAAAGGGAAATGTTTGAAGACCATCTCATTATTTAAAAACAAACAAAACAGAAACTGCAGCTCATTTCAGTTTATATGTGCAGTGCTATCTTACCCTGCCCCATTTTCCATCTTCATCTCTCCGGAATACTCCGTCACCCAAGGTGTCAGAAAACTTTTCCAGAGAATGGTGAAAAGTCCTGTAAGTAGAGTAATGGAGAAATGGTGCCAAGGCTGTCCTGTCTGCACAAAATAGAAAACAAGTACTGGAGATGATTTAAATGTACCACTTGTTTATAGTGTGACGAATAGCCCTGAGTTAAACATTGCTGCTCCATCACTTCCCTGGCCAGTGGAGTGGAGCGTGTGCTTATTAAAATGACTAGAGGCCCAGATTCATTTTCTGTTGGGGAATACTGTCTTCAGGTTTTGCTCAGAGTACCATATTTGTTCATTTATAAGTCTGAGAGTTTCTGTTTTCAGTCATTACAATCAAATCAATAACACTAGTTTTTAGGTTGTTGATATTATGGCTGAAGGTATGCTTATAAGACCATAAACTTATGAGAATCTACAGTTAACTTTAGAATAATTCTGATTAATAACCAATATATGTAGTCCAATCCAGCCAAAAATCCACATCATAGTGATTCTGGCCAGACATATCTCAGCCATTTGTTTTATCTGTGTCACTTTTCATTCTACTTCCAGTAGTATGAGCTGAACAGGGGCTAGTTCTTGGCTGAATACACAAAGCCATTCTGCATCCTTAGGGGCAAATGGCCATGAAGGTTTGATCTGACATAGACAAAGTCTGTTGAATTATAAAGGCTAAATTCAGTGGGAGGATGTCTTTTTTATTATTTACTTATTTATTTCATTCCAGTGAGCGTTGAGATTTCAAAATATGGAATTCAGTTTTAAATTCTCATGGAGGCTGATTTATTTATGTGTGGTTGCATTGGCAATGCTCATTGTTTCAAGGCAGGCAGCTTGATGCCTCAACTTCCCCCAACCCACTCCCTCCATACACCTACCACCTCCATCAACTCGCCAGTTAAAACACACGGTGACAGTAGTGATGAAGAATAAAAAAAACAGTAAAAACCCTGTTTTAACCTTTTCTCTTTCTTTTCTGGCCTTCCAGTATTCCTCTTCTGTTGCATGGTTCCCTACAGCCCTCCTTGTCACGTTCATCACTGTCTGCACTGTGTTCAAAGACTTTTGTTTACATAGCCATGTGTGTTTGTTTACTTCTGGGTTGCTCATGTGGGTTTGTTTCGGCACCTGTTTTGTGTTATCTCATTTGTTAGCCTGCTTTTTGACTGCACTATTTTCACGGTGTCTCCTGTTTAGTTCATCCAGTGTTTATTTCCCCTGGGGAGTTGCCTTGTGTTTTTTTAGGCCCTACTTCTTTAGTTCCCAGTCTGACATTGGTCATGTTAACTTCTGGATTACTGCCGTTACTCACAAACAGCATCTAGAGCAACATCCCTAGAGCAACGGCCCTACTGTACATCTCTCTTCTCATCATTCAACCTCTTTACAAGGGAAACTTCCAATCGGCTCCCATGCCCGGTCACACTGGGTTCTGTTCCAGTGTCAGGACCACTTGGCTCAAAGTAGAGCTGACATAGGGGAGACCACACTGAACTTAATGTTTAAATATGTGTTGTCACACTGGGTTCTGTTCCAGGCTCTCTTCCAATTATACAGGTCAGATTGAATCATTCTACAAACAGGACATATTATACATGTGAAAGTAGGACAGGAGGGAAGTCATGGATCATTCTGACAGCCGACAGAATGCCTTGTCAGCATGGGAAAGTAGGAAAATAACTACAGTTATGTGCACAGAGCATCTACTCTTATGTGTAGTAGTAGGAGATCTATGTGTGTGAAGGCAGGATATTGGAAAATAGAAGGATACAATCAAACACAGACCGATCAGGAAGAACTGTTATAGACACAAACTTCAGGGAATGTAAAGGCATAGAGGCAATTGGTCAGTTCAACTATTTTCTACATATCTCAAAGTTGTCCCGGTTTACTTCTGAAGCCAAAGTTTTATTTACTGGACCAATAGACCACTTGTTTGCCCTCTTAGTCTGAAGTCTGTGGCCCCAAGGCCACTGAAGATTCGTGACTCTCTCTCTCTCTCCTCATCCTCTGGCTGCACCTTTCTTCTGTTTTCTTTTTTTTCACTCAGTTGGTGCGTTTCATGTCTAAACCACAGCACAGATAAGTGAAGTTTGTGCTATGCTCTATCATGTTGTTTTAACTGAAAGCTGGACCTTGTCCTTGTACACTACACACACACACACACACACACACACAGAACCCCCACACACACACACACACAAACACACCGGCACACACCAGAAATACTCAGTATTCAGTTAGCATGAAAGTGAAAGGCACCAAGAGGCCTTTATTCACCTCCATGTGTTGAAAAGACATCTTGCTCACTCTGACAAAAGGAAGTGAATGATTGCAACACATTGAAAAAAACAAGGACAAACACATTCAAACAGATGGGGGAAACACAAGTGGCATGACATCATAGGCATTGCTCAAACTAAGAGCTTAGGGATTGTTCGCTATTTATTTAAAGGATAATTCTGGTGTGATTTTGACCTAAAGTGTGTTGAAACATGATACCGAGTGTGAACGTATGTCTCATAGCTCACCTCGGCTTGTCCCCTGCACTCAGAAATCTGGCGCTAGTTAGCCAATGCTACCAACAGTGTTTCGTTGTGGTGCCTCGGGCATCAGCCTAGCCATGCAAATAAATCACTGTTTTACACCATTTACGAGGCTCAAAGTAGCTCCATACTTCATTGGTAGACTTCCGAGGGCCTTGACATTTAAAACGAGACATGGAGAACTTTGAAAAAGCACCGGTAGTTTATTTACAAGACGATTTATACAGACATTACCTTAAGGAATTTTACCGTTCGACGCCAAGTTCACTCCGAGTTGGCCTACCATAATATCCCAACTCTGCAGTAGACCATAAACTGGCTATTTATATTTTTCTGTGAAATAACCAAATGTATTTGTTCAACTTTAAGAAGCAGAATTACGCACTAGGCTACTTTGCGTAATTCTGCTTAACAAACTTAACACATTTTTTTTTGCGCAGGAGAGAGAATGACAGAGATTAACATTGCACTAGTTGCTGGTTACCAATAAATACTATATATTTTTGCAAACAACAAAAAAAGAAAGGATGGAGACAGCAAAGCTAGAAATGGGCAGGAACAAGGTCAATTGGTAGATAGCCTATGCTTGTGAAAACGAGCTGGATGTGTGGATGAATGAAGCACAATTATGCTTTACTAATGTTAAGCATGCACACTGTTTAAAGTTACACGGTAAACTAAAAGTAAACCGAAGGTTAAATTTAGCCTATTTAGGGCTGTATAATGTTGACCAAATGAATTGCTTGGTATAACCGCATTTATAGTTTTCTACAAATGCAATCAATCAAATTGGCCTCCATCACTCAACCAACGCTAACGGTAACATTACCTAGGTCCTTATTGATATTATAAGATTAACGTACCTGCAGTAAAAACCAAGCATGTCCGATAAACATCCTCAGATTTATTTCGGCTTCAAGAAGAAATGGGAATTACATTTCATGTGAACATCGTCCTATCCTTATTAGACGTTCTCTGCGGTAAACTATAGTCCTGGTAGGAAGCGTCCATTGTTTTTCCAACCCACTTTTAACTTCTAACAAAATTACGTCTCACTGCAATGATGCGCCATCTAGTGGACAAACGACTACTTATCGCCAATACTGGAAATGCAGCCATGATGATGATGATGGATATTTATTTTGGCTTTCTTTTAATCCTACTGAATTTGTAATTATGTATCGGCCGTTCTAATACCGATAGTATGTGGGTGCCTGTGTGTGTGTGCATGTGTATATGTGTGCACCGCCATCTACAGGCCAATGAGTGTACAGTCAGTAAATGTACACATAACCTACTTTTTTTTAGACCGCCCCATGGATGAAATTCTACGAAACTTGGCATACCCCCAGAGAATGCCAGGTCAATCATACACATAAAATTTGGTGCAGTTCTGAACATCTTAACTGAAGATAGGGGCGATTAAAGCTGAATAATATTGCATTTTCATTTTGATGGTGCAAATCACAAATGAGTGATTATGGGCCAGGTTGATGTGGGCCCTTGAGACCAACATACCATAAAAGATTCTTCATCCTCAGTGCCACGGTTCAGGTAGTTATTTAGGGAAAAACTGCTTTTTTGGCGGTTCGGGGGGCCCAGCACGGGGAGTGGCCCCCGGGGACGAAACAAAATTTTTCCGTAAAAGTCTAGTGGGGCTACATACCCATCAAATTTCATGTGCCCCAGTGGTTCAGTGTCCCGGGTATCGTTGACCAAGCGGCGGTCATAATAATTATTTTAGCCACAAACACTTTGCGATAGAGCATACAGTGTGTAAAAATTGTATTTGGGGCTTTCTGCTATATGAGAGCTATCACTCTACTATTATTCCCAGTCATTATCATGGAAAATATAATGTTCAGATATGCGACACATTATTATAATGGCATTGTATAACAACCTAGTAATAAGTATATTTTAAAATTTTCAAGTGTATTTATTTGTTGCTTTTATTTTTCCTTCCAACTTGCTGAGGCCCCCCTGGCACCCCCTCGCGGCCCTGGCCCCCACTTTGAAAACCACTGCCCTAGGCTACTCTGCAAGAAAGAAGGAAATGAGGGGTAAACGTGGTGTGCAGAGGGGTTCCCGAAGACTGAGACTGAGGGTTACATGGAAAATATGCACCAAACAAGCCACTTTGAAATTTTGCTGTTTTCATTAATAATAATAAAAAATAAATAAAATAAAATAATAATAACCCCCCTCCTAGACTAAAAAAAAGTCGGGTGACCCTCCCCTCAACAAAGAATAAAAGAATAAAAAGACATGACCCTCCCCTATTTTCCTCCGGTGGTCCATTCCATAAATACCTAACGGTCCCTTAACCTTGTCACCTGCCTGCAATTATTCTGTTTATGATATAACATATTATATATGAAACCTTGTATTCAGTAACGTGTGTTATCTATTCCTTTCTTTTGTGACCTTTTGAAGACCATGATACAGTAGTATTACCAGTAAGAGGTCCTAGTCACTTCCAAGGCACTTCAGCCGTGGCCTACTGGTTAACGCTTCGGACTTATAACCGGAGGGTTGCCGTTTCGAACCCTGACCAGTAGGCATGGCTGAAGTGCCCTTGAGCAAGGCACCTAACCCCTCACTGCTCCCCCAGCGCCGCTGTTGTTGCAGGCAGCTCACTGCGCCGGGATTAGTGTGTGCTTCACCTCACTGTGTGTTTCACTAATTTACGGATTGGGATAAATTCACAATTTCGTTGCCCTTTTTTTTTTTTTTTTTTTGAAAAACCATAGTCCAGTATTTCTTTCGAAATTGAAATGAAGTTGTATGGACTGGGCTATGTTTTTTTTTTTTTTTTTTTTAAATGAAATTGTGAATTTCCAGAGCATGTTACTCCACACTCGGCAATAGATTCCTACGGACTTTCCCCTAAAGTGTCAAGTACGAGACAGGAGAACCAGATGAGTTTCACGAACACCAGGTTATCTTTATTAAATAAGGGGAAAGGGGAAGTGGAGAGTGAGAGTCAGAGTGGAGCGAGTGACCCCAGTGGCTGGAGTGGGGTCTGCGAGAGGCTGAGTGGAGCGAGCAGCAGCAGACACTGGCACAGGCTGGGGCTGGGGTTGGCAGGCACAGGCAGAGTGTTCTGAGAGGGGTAGAGGCACAGAAGCGAAGATACAGAAATTTTGAAAACAGGTCTGGTTACCAGGAGCGGGAAGATGGTCGTTACCAGGAGCGGGAAGATGGTCGTTGTACGGTCAAACAGGTAGGAATAAGCACGGCGAACAGTTGAGGAAGGCCAACGAACAAGAACACGCTGAATCGCAGACGAACTGACACTGAATGTCTGAAGACCTGTGCCTTAAGTACACACACACACACACACAGCAGCTGGTAACAAGGTGCAGGTGGCAGTGATTAGGAGCAATGAACAGGTGAGCTTCCTGATAGGTTAGAGTGTGAGTGTGAGGGGGGTGTGGCAACAGGCAGAGTGAGGTGGAATAATATCCAATTAGTGGAGCAGGGAGCAGACTCATGACATAAAGACGCCAAGCTGCAGCTAGTGATGGGTAAATGAAGCCTCGAGCGCTACTCGGCACATTTCCCTAATGTGCCGAGTAATGTGCCGAAGCTTCGAAACATGGAAGACAAGGAAAACACAGCGACATCTGGTGGTTTGCATAAATTATCGCAGCTACGGACTAGTGAAAAGAATGCCTACAACGTTCAACACAATGCCAAAGCTTCGAAATGTTCTCATTCATTACATTAAAAGTGTTGCAAGAAATTTGCATTTCTGTTTGTCTCAATTCAATACAATAAAATACGATTAGGCAACATAATCCCGTCACTCGTTATCAGGTGAAGATTGGTGTTTCCGTGGAGGCGTGAAATCATGTGTTATCCCAGTCAATGATCCAATCGGTCTCCCATCCACTTAACGACCGCAGTAGACACTACTTAGCTTCTGAACCAGGACAAAGTATTATCAACCTGAACACGCTGTGAACGAGAGTGAAAAGGAAACGACCTGGCGCCTGATTAAACCAAACCCTACATGGCCTGACATAGTTTGACATTTCATGAATCAAACTTTCAATAAAAGGAAAATATTATGTCAGCCATTATTGTTAGGCCTACATAGAAATGATTAGCCTGTATTGCTTTTAAATTACATGATTGAAGTTGAGACAAGATTGCAACGCAGACACGTTTTAATGTCATTGTTCTAAATGGCAAAGCTTTAGGCTAGGCCTAGGCTATTTCTTCTTTATTTCTATGTGCATGATATTATGGATTATGGACATTTTCTGGAAAGAAAAGAACGTAAATTCACAAACAGAGAAAGCATCCTATATAAAATAGGGCTACCCACAAATTTCGCCTGACTCTTGCAATACAACACAACTCATTCCGACACTAGAGCGGGTGCCCTGGTCCGCGCAATTCAAAGCCTTTGAA
The DNA here is from genome assembly GCF_017589495.1 of Alosa alosa. Classification (NCBI taxonomy): domain Eukaryota; kingdom Metazoa; phylum Chordata; class Actinopteri; order Clupeiformes; family Clupeidae; genus Alosa; species Alosa alosa. The sequence goes on along the minus strand of NC_063190.1, from coordinate 12,436,553 downwards.
TCAGATTCCGAAGCAGTCACGTGGGTGTGTGTCCCAAACAAAGCTTCAGACGTCACACTCACAAACCGAGGCCTCGTTTGTCATCAGACACGTGATTTTTATGGAATCGACACAAGCCTCGAACCGGGGCTTCATCTGGCACGCCCCTTTCTGCTCGACACAAGCTCCGAAGCCTCGCTTCATTGGGCACATCACTAGCTGCAGCAGCAAGATTTCTGGAAAGGTACTGGCTTGATGAAATTCATTCTGGACTCTCTATCCAACCACATAAAGACCTCGGGATACTTCGGTTTGGCTTTAGGGACCCTCTACTCACTACCACGTAAGTGTAATGTTGTTTGGAACTGTAGAAGAGGTATAAAAATAGCATTTTGTAGAGGCAAAATGACATGCTCGCGTCACTTCCAGGCTAACGAGTTTTGACTAAAAACGGTAAAATCAAACTTTCTCAAAACCCATCGAATGACATGATTTTGATGTCAACTCAACGTATGTACTCCCAATCATCCGTAAATTGATCTAAAGTGCATTTTACTCCGGATAATTCCTTTAAGTCAAATCCAAAACTTTATGGCAGCATACCAATTTCCTTTATTGTGACAACAACAGTGTTGTTTGTTTGTTGTTGTTATTTGACCAACATTTTGCTCCCCAAGCGTTTGAAATTTGAAGCATGTGTGCGCGTCCTGTGGTGTGTGGCCACTCAGAACTTTATGACCAATGGTCTTGAGGGGGTCTGTTTTCAGTGTATGGGAGAAGGGGCACTGTCGTTATATGGACAACCTGAAGATGCAATGAATAGTGAGTGCCGAAAAGCAGAGAAAGTGATGTCGATAGATAAGAGTAAATTATACATCCTAGCCCAGCAGAAAAGAACAAACAAGAAAGACAAGAAAGACAGAAAGCATGGTGCTTGACAGGGTTGTGCTGTTGGTAGAAGAAAAATGGATACTCGGCCTCTGGAGAGGAGTAAGGGAGTTCAGACCTACGCTGTAGAATGCCTAATAAAAGTTGGCTGTGAAATCCCCGCTCCTTTTGTGCTGTTTTGGAATCTTAACAACACGGGAGTGTCTGTCAGATGGCTGCAGCATCTAGCAATCACTGAGACATGGGGAGTGATTCAGGTGAGGATGGAAGGGCCAAAGAAGTATTGCGCGTATGAAACTAACTGCAATTGACAAAAATGGTAAAAAATGAAACCTACAGTACTGTACCTGGGTCGGCTTTATCAGGTGGAGTGGTTTAAGAGGTGATGACGAAGAGATCCTCGAGTAAAAAGGTGTAATGTGTAATGTAATGAATTTGTAATGTAGATGTTATGTAGGTCATGGAGAGACAACACTGATCATGCTGATTGAAATGACACAGAGTTTCATCTCCCTGGGGTTCAGGACACTCGAGGCGGTAATTGTCTCTTACATTGCCAGCTCTGCATCAGTGATCTCAGTGTTGGTCATGTGAGCCACCTGCTGACCCAATCATTGTCCACATAATTTGGATCAATACGCATTAGTCACACTTGAGCCTGATTTAAACCCACTGGACAAGAAACAGGCCACAATGAGCCCAGGGAATGCAGGAGGGGCTGAACCAAGTGCTAGAATCCCAATACTAGAATATTCTGAAGTTTTATAAATGGTTTTAATAATGGATTGTGTTACGTACAGTAAAGAGTGTCTAAATACATTGGTCAAGTCATAGTGGTCTTGCTTAGGCCATCAGAGGTCAGCGTGTTGAAGATGATGCTAAATTTCAAATATCAATTCTGCCAAAGGCAAGTAATCACAGTTACCATGGATTTAATGTGTGGATCACTGACATCTCTAAACTTATAGGAATACTATGAAACATGGATGTTAATCATCACTATGGCATCTCTCTCTCTCTCTCTCTCTCTCTCTCTCTCTCTCTCTCTCTCTCTCTCTCTCTCTCTCTCTCTCTTTCTGTCTCTGTCTTTGTGTGTGAGTGTGTGATTTGTTCATCTGGCAAAGGAATTGTATTTCAATTAAATTTAAAAAATATTTGATATTTAATATCAATAATATTTGATCTCGAAACCAAATTTATTTTGTCTATGCTATCAATAACAAACACAGAAACAGATGTGTACTAGTGTTAAATCATGGATGAAAATCATTGTTGCCATGGTGAACAGGAAATGGTTTAATCTGAATAATTCTCAAAGAAGAGGAAAACAGTGCACCTCAGGCCAAAGGGAATAGCTGCATGTACAGTCTTTTGGAAGACAGAAATCTTAGCTTGTGAGACATCATCTGAAGACTAGGCCACATTCTTATGCTATTTATTTTCTGCCAATGTCTTAAAAGTAGTCTAGATGACAATCTGGAGAAACATATATACATATATAAACATATACATTAGCACAAAATACCATCAATTAATTACTTCCTTGACCTTCCATGACTGTCAGGCTTAGGGAAAAACATGTCTTATATATTAATTAGCATATAGCTTATATGTTAATTAATCACATTTTAATATGTATATTCATGCAGAATTATCATCTGTTTGAAAAAAAAGCAACTTAAAAGACGTGTTTCTCTCCATGTTGGAAGCCATAAGTCTTGTCACGGGGGAAAGCGACAGGAATGTGGATTATTCCGCCTCCGATGGCACCTTTGCAGGTGCCTCACTGACAGGCCTCTCTGGCATCAAGCAAACAAGGCACCACAGGGACGAAATTCCGATCGGGCTGGGGAGCGCATGTCGACAACAGGGGATGACAAAGGCGTACTATTTATACAATGTTACTGGGGTCTGTGCTTATTTACATTTTGCAGCTCAATTGACACTAACAAACAGAAGTGTATGAAAAACAAGAGTGTTTAAGCTACATAGATGTATTAAGAGAATAGCTCAGAATTATTAGTCAAATATGTAAAAATATGGAGGAAAAAAACACATAAAAATGCATGGATTGTTTGTATCTTGTGGATGCTCACAATACAGCTCTCTGAGTGGATGCAGTAGAGAGCTGAATCCAGAATAAAACATTATATCAGCATTTCTCTGTGTACTTGGTTGTCTTCTTGATTTATTAACAAGTGCTAAGCACACCAACAAGCACATAAACAACATTCCCCATACTTCCCTGGTGACCAGGAAACCCCTCCCCAAGGTTCTCCAGTCTCACCCCTGCTCAACTTCAACACCTCTGAACTTCCAAATCAGTTTGCAGAGGTATGACATGCTACAAAGAGAGACATGGACAGCCTGTTCACAACCAACATGTCAATGACTTCAGCTTACTGTTTTTTGTACAAGTGCCCTGCTGGGGGAGCTAAATAGCCAGAAATGGCATCCACCTCTGTGTTCAGCATGGCACTTACACTCTACCTCACTGCATGCATTGTTAATAGCAACCTGACAGATGCTCAGTTATGAGGCCCCATTAAGTGTTGTTTAACAAGTTCAGTTGTTAACATATAATAATTAATGGATTTTATATCTAATGTTTGTTGCTAGTACAGTTTTTTTTTTAATGAACTGAGTGAAAACGATAATGATTTATGAATGCTGTAGTTAATGATAGGAAAGCTAATGTTTGCTGTATGGGTGTAACTGTGAGGCGTTTTTTCAAACCGTTATCTCGCTAATGGCCTTTGCTTGCAGTTTCCTGGCATGTGTTCATGACTTCTGACTTAACCCCGGCAGACTCCCTGGCCAGTATCTGTCGATATCTATATCCTTCCCCAGTTAAAGGCTTCTGATCTGCTTGATCTCTCTTAAACGTGGAGTGGATCACAATGTTTTGCAAGCGTGGACTGTGCTGAGGGATTTGATATTGCCACTGATCCACCTTTTTACCTCAGTGTACATGGAGCCTGTGTGCAGAGCAGGTTACTTAAACAAAAACTTTCATTTCTCGTGTTTTAAGTTCATCGCCTGTTTACACTAATCTATTTGAAATACACTATGTTTGCTTGTGCATCATCATAGTGTTCTATCGCTTCCATTCTCTTCCATACATCAGTCAGCATTGTTCATCCACCAAACTCTTTTAAACTACAAAGTGCATCCGGGCGTTTAGGCTTCTCTAAAGTCCATTTTTTAGGTTGGTGCAGTCAGGTCTGAGTTAAATGAAACGTGCACATGGAGCACGCACGGAACGCTTTGTAACTGCTGCCTTTGAAGTGGTGATGACAACCTGCCTCCTCTTTCAATCACAACCTTGCCATGTTCTCGAATCACTCCTCGCTGGCATGATAATGTGGAGGAAGGACTCTGAACTGTGAGACACAGAGCAATTGTTCCATGTCCTTGAAAAAATTCAAACACCACATTTTCCATTGTATAGTCAGTGCAACAAGAGGCGCTGTGTTCTACAGTAGAGTCATATTACTCTAGTTCGGCGGAGTAATGCTGAGTACGTTTGTGTGGGAGTTTATGGGGTGAGGGGGTGATGTTTGTTCACGTCCATTATGTGGAGACTATATATATCTGAGAAACTGAATAATAAAGGCAAGAAAATGTCACAAGCAGCACATCAGTTAGTTTAATGCAGCTTTTATTCCCATTCTCACGGGTGCATTTGAAAGCGGTAAAGGCTGATGAAAGGCAGTAACTGATGTAGGCCTGGTCCACCTAAACACCTTTCCACTTACCTATGTTTCTATTATACCATAGCTAATTCCTCTGTATCAAAGGTGGATTCATACCAAATAACTGTCCTCTTATGTTTATAAATGGATTTCCATTCATATCATAACTCAAAGAGCATCCATCTGTTACATATAGTATAGAAGCTTAATCTCATCCTCCCATTCAGCCAGGCACCATCATGAGCATTCAAACTAATGTCCTGCCTCAACTCCCCGAAGGATTAATGTGCGTGTTGTCATAATACCAGCCTTTCATTACACTTCCTCAGCCTATTATATCAGCGAGGGCCCTCGCACAAACAAATGTCAGAAATGTCAGGGATCTCATTGCTCTCTCCCTGAGCAGAAACGCTGTGTCATTTGTCATGAAAGTGATTAATAATGACTGAGACTGCAGAGTGTGTGCGGCGAGGCGGCCATGGCGGTGGTCAGCAGTGCCCCCACCCTCCCTCCCTCCCTGGACATGAATTAAAGATTCATCTAAATTCCGAGGGCTTCCCTACCACGGAGCGGCGTCCAAAAAGCCGATGTGTGGTGGCAAGCCTCAATGGCTGCCCAAGTGTTTCACTCTCTATCTCTCTCTGTCTGTCTCTGGCTCTCTCTATCTCTCTCAGTCTCTCACTGGCTCTGTCTCATCTCCTCTGGACCTCTCTCTTTATCTTCTTTCCTCAGTCCCTCTGTCTTTCTCTTCATCTCCTCTCCCCTCAATACCCTCTCTCTGTCTTCTTTCTATCCTTACCTTTCTCCTCTCTTTCTCTCTCTCTCTCTCTCTCTCTGTGGTCTGGCTCAGTGGACTCTGGCTTACATAAGGCCCAGGTGTGGCCCAGCTCCAACATGGCTCCCTCACGCTAGATCAGGTCCCCATCTCACCCCCAGTCAGCAGCTACCTGTGTTCTCTGCCTTTCTTTCCCTCTTTTCTTCCCCGCCCCTCTCTCTCTCTACTTCTCTATCTCCCTTTTTTCTGGTGCACATACCCCATGGTGCAGCCAGCCCTCTCCACCTTCTCATCACACACAGCCTACTCCTCCTAGAGGGGATGTAATCCCTTTTCTTGAGTCAGTGAAATAGAACTGACACAGGAATTTAAATGTGGATTAATAAACCTCCCAGGCTTTTGTATGCAATATTTTCCATGCATATGTTGAATGTAAATGATGTTCGGAAGGCATCCTCCCTATTACTTTCTCTCTACAGACTAGCAGTCCCTTCCAGGTGTATACTTTTGGGATATGGAATAGCTCACAACTCAGCATAGAACAAGTATGTAATCGAAGAACTCTACATCAAAAAAACTGTGACCAGAAAATACACTGTGCTATGTATAACTGATATTTTACAAACACTGTTATCAACTGCATTACGGACTTGCAACAATGAGAACCGAACCCAAGTCATCCGATTATCAGTTGGTAACGTCCCCCACTGCTTCGCCACATCCCTTATGCACCCCTTAAAGTATAGGGAGCACACATTGTGCTATGCTCAACAATAGGAAGATAAAATAGGTCTATGTATATGCCACTGGGTTTTGGAGTTCAAGAGGTTGTTTGCATATAGTGAGGATGTAACATAAAGTAAAAATTATCTTTGCCTCTTTCCTGCATAACATGCAGTGGCTATAACTCAATAACTCAAGCCAAGAAGAATTTCACATTTGTTATATGGTCAGATTATTGGAAACAATATCAATTTTTCACATTGCCGTATGAGAGTACATCAATGTATTCGGTAGGGGAATATATATATATAAATGATCTAATGCTGATGCATAAAGCAGCTTAGGCAAACCCTCGCGTAGACAGAAATCGTTGTGGGAAAAGACTGTGTGGTAGAGGTTGCCTGCTGTTGCTGCTCACCCTGCCCCATCCCCCCCAGGCCTGATCCATATCTGACAGGTTATTGACCCAGAATCATGCTTTCTGAAGGTAGGACAAAACTCTGTCAAGATGTCATTGACCCTGTATGACATATGTCAGATGTGTCAGAGTAATACCATGAACGTTATACAGTATACATAAATACATAGACGTAAAATGTGCAACATGCACATTTACAATTATGAAGGTTGTTAAGCGCTGATTTCTTTGCATAAGCTGGCATTTTTCTCTGTTACGACTGTAAGTCGTGTTCTGCAGCAATCTTAACCAATCTGTACATTTGACAAAGGCTATTTTTCCAAGGCAGTTTGAGTGTGTGTGTCTGTGTGTGTGTCTGTGTCTGTGGGGAGATGCTGTTGTCGTTTTTTTGTAAAAGCTGTAATTTATCTGTATACCTACAGTTCTACAACTGAGCAGATTTAATATTCCACACAGTTGTGGAGCTGCTGAAAATTTTCCCTTGAGGACTGTGTTTTATCTCTGAGTTGACGTGGTTGTTGTGTGCCTTGGGCAAGGATCTCTCTCTTACACTCATTTGCATGGAACCATAGCACAATACACTGGATGGAGTTTACCCCTCTCAGGGCCTATTGGTGTTAACACTGATGCAAGGTCAATAGAGAAACAGCAGGTTCTATGGGCGCTGTCCAGCACTTGTCCTCCTGACGCAAGAGTGCTAAACCAAGAGCCAGAAAATACAGGCTTCCCATTGCGGTGTGTTCATTCAGTTTTTAAGCGTTTTTGTCTTGAAACTGAGAAAATAATTCCCAAAGAATTAGCATGGTGAAGCAACTCAGGGAAACAATACTGTCCTAATACTGTAGGATATGTCCCTTAATCAACTCACACGTATACACACGCATGTTGATCTGCGTAATAGTACTAATTAGTGTTGCATTTTCTTTTAATCTGCGTTACTTACGAGAACCATACTTTTCTAAAATCATGAATCGTTAATAAACGGCGTCTGTTCTCAGATGAACAAGGGCTTGTGTGATTTGAAGTGATGCGCAGGATGCAGAGCCGGCAGGTTCTTGGACAGCATCGCTTTAGTGGGTCTGGGATGGCTCTCCAAGCAGCCTCGCACTAATCACAACCAATACCTTGGTGAAGGAGGGACTTCTTGGCGCTTGCGTTGGCTGCTGCTTTACAGTCACAGAGATACTGGAATTTAGCGGGAAGTGCGCTCTGCTCCACTTCACTTTTCCCTGTATTTTTGGGGGTTCGAATATTTGGGCAACAGCGAATATCAGCCAGAAGCACACAATCAAATCGCGATGAAGAATCCATTGTGCTGGGTTATCCTGACCGGAGTGGCCTTTCTTTTGATTCAACAAGGTAGGCTAAGCACTCAACATAAAGAGGGAAATAACAGAAATGTTGCGGTTTACTAAATTATATTGTGTTTTTAAATTTGATTTATACAGGAAATATAACATTCACTTGGTGGGAATGCAGTGTGTTGCCGCTAATGCACTTAGAGGTTGCGTGGGTCTTTGACGTGGTTACAAACTAAGTAGTGGATTAATTCAGTGACATGTCAAGTGTCTCTGAGCATAAGCTAATGAGGACGATTGCCGAAAATATCTTAAAAGATGGGTTTTATGCGTTGCCTGTCATATTTGTCTTACGTGGTCTGTCAAAGACGGGCAGTCTTTGCTTTAAAACTTTTCATTGTAGACTATGGCGATTATGAGCTCAGTCCCCCCCCCATAAGAGTGTCGTTTTTCTTTTATTCGAGTTTACGGTAGTCTTTGGTGGCAAACATGAGTGCCTGTTTTTTTTTTTTTTTAGCGAAACATCGTTTCATGAATGTGAAGATGCCGTAGCCTATCTCTTATTATCTCAGACACGTTCGTTGTAGCTGTCAAAAATGACGCCGGACAAGATCCAAACGTAGTGTTCATTAAGAAATGGTCGCTAATCCTCTTTTGACAGCATGTTCAGGTCATCAATGTTAAGCCAAATTAACCCAAGAAGGCGCGATTTTGTTGGCGCTGCAACCGTCTTTGGGCAACATGAAACAGGCTACGTAGCAAAGAATGACTTCAGCACTGGACTACAGTCTATTCAGTTGTTGGTGTGTGTAACTTCATCGAAGTGACATTGAAAATATCACTGCTTAGTAACTGCTGCACGTTTAGGAATGCTGTTAAGTCTGGAACGCCTATTGGAGTGAAACCTTTTTCATTATGTTCATTATTATAAATAATTACTATCATTATTTAAATGCTTGCATTAACGTTGAGATGTATAGTAGTCCAAGTGCTCTTTAACCTAGTATTAGTCTGGTCCTTGGCATATCAAAGAAGACAGCTATTGCACTCTCTGAACTTGAATTTGCACTAGGCTACATTCTCCTACACGATGGTAAATAAATGCACCCACACAATGTGGTCTTTAAAGGAGCAGAGAGAAAGAGATATCTTCTTCATCTATCAGACAACAGCAACCTCTGATGAGGAGGGAGCATTGGAAGTTCAAGAATAACAACACCCGGTAGTAAAGGGAAGTTGGTTGTCAGGGGTACCGAGCAGCACTCTCTCTCTCTTTCCTTCTCTCCCCCCTCCTCTCTATCTCTGTCTGCTGTGTTTTCCCTCGCTCTCATAGGTCCTCTGTGTGGCTATAAGGTGGCTGTGGCAGCCAGTGCGTTGCCAGGAAGCAGCACATAGCCCTGCGGTGCTTGGGCCAAGATCCCGCAGGCCTCCCTCTATTGTGGCCTCCAGGCCTTATCCTGCCTGTCGGCGGCTGCCAATGCCAGAGTTATTTGTGATTAAATTGAAATTTGGAGCAACAGCTGTTGTTCAACTTCCCGCAGCGAGGATCCTGTGGAAAACATTTAACAGAGGGAGACAAGCTTCCAAAGAGAGACATTGAGCATTGCTCCGTTTTGCTGGAGGAGCCTCCCTGTTGCAGCTTTATGTTGTGTGTGTGTGTGTGTGTGTGTGTGTGTGTGTGTGTGTAATGACATGGATTGAGCGGTGCCTGCCTGATATGTCCTTAGCGTCCGCTCTCTCTGATGGGTTTAGGAGAGTGCTGGAATTGGCGCGCGCCCGTGCTCCGGGTTCAGGCGGTGATGGAGAGTGATTGGTCGCACAGCTGCTGATTGTCATGTAGATGAGCGATGTTGCAGCAGAAGCTCTGTGGCCCTGGCTCTCTATTGCATTTACTGGTTTCCATGTGGGTGGGTGGGGGAGCTCTGTCATGTGGAAGGTGTCCTCCAATTTAGAGAATCAAAGTACAGATCTCATATTTTTTTTCCCAAAGTGGCCCTCTCCCAGAGCTTCACAGCATGATATGTTATTAAGCAAATTAGGCACATTAGGCATAGATGATGACTGTGAATAATTGACAACGGTTACAACCCAGATGTGAAATTGCCACTTTGCCTGTTTCATCAGTTGAACATAAGGGCTTGGTCTCAAGGAGCATATTATAAATTAGAGGATGCTGCCATCATGTTGATGTATTATGCACTGCAGGGAATAACAACTTGTTTGATTTCGAACAACTAATTTTCAGTGGACACGTTATGAAGGGGAAACATTTACATTTGGATTATATATCTGGATGTGAAATCTGAATGTAATAATCTGGATGTTAAAGTGTATACGTTTTAGTGTTGGATTTACTTCAAACACACATACACACACACACACACACCCCACATATTCCACATGCTCCACACACATTTGCTTAAAGAGTTGATGTGATATGGAAGAGGCTTGACAGAGGATTTCTGAAAGTTATTAGGTGATGCAAACGCCACCGATTGAGTTCATATACCATAAAAGATCCGCCACAAAGGACAGATTATTTTGTGCTGTTTCAGAGTCACAACAATGGCTATCTGAATAGTGCCGCGAGGATCAGGGTTTAGCCGAGCTGTCTCGAGGACTAATCTGGTGCGGGAAACACAATATTACTGTCACATCAAAGTGACATTTTTTCACACAATATTTTTTTGTGGATTTATTCCCTTTGAGTACCAACAAAAATGTCAGTAGCTTGGTCTGATGCACTCTATATCTATGGGTTATGGTTTTTAATAAAGTAGAAAGAGCCATATTCATTATTTCAGTCAACGACTTACCATTTCACATTAAAAATTAACAATTTGGAATAGGGTATGAGAAATTCAAAGTTTCAGGTATTTTGCAGACACTCTTATCTGAAACCACTTGCAAAAATCTGTAGCATTCAGGGTTTGCCGCTAGGCCAATGATCGCTCACAAAGTGATAATCTTGAACAGAGCACCACCATTCATGCCCAGGATTCAAACAAGTAGGCTAGTCTTGAAAGATCCTCAGATAGACGCAGACTCGTAGTGGATCTGGCCCTGGTCTGGTCTATGGCATTAGGAAGTCAGATTCTATCCAGGATGGATAGCTGCCCTTAGTAGAGTAAGCCATGTCTGTATCCAAGGTCCACCACATCAGGTGGTAAATGTTTTGTTTTTTTTGTCTGTAAACAGTACAAAGACCATCAGCCTGATTGATATGGGTGGAAAGGTGTAGTATGCCTCAGGGAAGAACCCATTACATTTCAGACTAGATCTGAATCATGGGGCAGATCCATGTTTCATTTACAGTTATGTTTTTAAAGTTTGGTGCACCTTTAAGTGCACCAACTGAAATATGTTTAACGAATATGTGTAATGAATGATACTACTCATTTATATAGCTCAACAATTTTAAAACCGGTAATCAAATGTGACTTTAAAAAAAAAAAAAACTGAAGTAATTGGTATATTATTTTCATATCAGATTGTCTTTCAATAGATATGGACAACTTTGGGGGGATTGTTTACATGACTGACTTGTTTACCATTAACGCCAGCCAAACTAATTATTAGCTGAGATAAGAGGTTTGGACAAGTGCATTCTTGGGGCTGTCATGCACACTTTATTTATTCAAAAGTCAGACCATCAATGTCACTGATGTGACAAAACAGTTCTCCCCAGTGACAACAACCTCAAAGATGCCCATGTTTGAATGAGCATCTTAAATGAGCTCATTTTGAGTGAGAGATTGAAATGTTCACATTCTGGGGTTTCTTTCCATCCGGTCCCCTTTGAGCTTATCAAAGAGATATGACACATGGTAACATAATGGGCGTAAAAAGAGCATGATGATACTCTTCCTTCGAATGATGGTGCTGTCATTTTTCTGTCCTTGCGTTAGATGAGTGAAATGGGTTATATGTCTATTAAATAGTAGGGACATTGAAATATCAGTGGCTTTATAGGCTGCATATTGAAAAAGAAACTTGAAAGACAGTGGATAAAGGTACACGCTCAAAAATGTCTTGGACATCTTGGATATTATTCTTTGAAATTGCCTTAGTTGTGTTCAGAAACAAAGAAACTAGCTACAAAGAATGCATAGGAATCTTGGGAACAGTTCTACTATCTACCATTCCTTTAGAATAGATTCAGCGAACCTATTTAATTGATATTCTCAGCAACAACCAAAAAGTAACTACATTCGGCATATTTAATGACTCAATGATCTTTTAGTTGTATATTTATGTATTTGAGTGCAGCAGACAGTGTTTTGTGTTCCAGCCAGACGCGTCTGAAGTTCAGTGACAACTGTTGAAGCCGCCTAAGAGGTCCTCAAAGCCTCTCCTGTGGCATTTATGACTTTGAATATCAAATCTGCATCCCACTCGCTCAGCTCGGCCGGAAAGTAACGTTTAAAGTGCAGCGTGAAGCCAGACCGATAGCCATTATTAGAGAGCAGATGGTGCCATCAGTTGTTAAGAAGCACATGGTCAGGACTTAATCCCCATGTTTGTGATTACTATGTGCCAGGCTTGTGCACTGCGGAGGCAGGCTAGGGGTAGAGAGAGACAGAGAGAGAGAAAGGAAAACGCAGATATATTTCAATTAGTGCTCTAGCAGTTGGCGTCGAAGCCTTCCACAAGGCTCTGGTTGAAAATGAGTCTTCTGATCCATCTGAGATTTCGTTAGTTTTGCTTTCAAGGATACAATAGGGGACATAATGAATGCTGAATTGATGTTGTCTCTTCGCTTCTGTGCTATGCTCTGTGATTTTAAAATGAATGAAACGTTTTGCCATCAACCATGTTCGGGTTTTGGATGATCATGTAAAGCATCAGACAGTCACTTTCAAGTGCTTTATAGGCTGTTGTGATTAATTTTTATTTACACAGAAAATTAGATTCAGCTCTTTGTAGAACAGCATTAAACCCTAAAAATAAACAAAGAATTGAATATTCCCTGTGGGAGTATTTATACTTTACCTCACTATATTTTAAACACAAAGCTGAACGATCTGTGCTATGACGTGTCTGAAAAGTTTATCTCAGGACTCAATGCTCTCAAAGCCAGTTTTTCCAGCTCTGTTAGCACGCTTCATTTAAGCTAACAAGCCGGTTGGGAACCCAATTACAATGGTAAATGGAAAAACCCAAGTCACAAAGAAGCAGCACAAACTTTGAAATAGGAAAAAAAGTTGGGAAAAGACATAGACAAAATCATGACCAAATGTGCCCTGATGTTGGTGCTTTGTGATGTAGTATATGTATGTGGTTGTGGTACATGCACACTGTTGTAATTGATGCAGGCATAGGGGCTGGGATGAGCACTGTGTAGTTGAAGTCAGCAGAAGGATTGGCCGACTCTGACCAATGCCAGGTCTCAAGGCTTTGAAGTAGTAGTGTAAGCAGCTGGAGGGGTTATGTGCCAGAGGACGGCTGGGCCACTGGCCTACTCAGACACAGTGCCCAGCCATGTGAGTGTTGGCCTTGAGTAAGCCTGCTCTTTGTGTCCAGGGATTAGTGGGTCAGGTAGATTGAGCTGCATATAGCACACTAAGCACCAACTTTTCTTCCAGTGTGTTATTTAATGGTAAACCAGGTTTACATGGTGGAATGGTCATTTGCCAAGACTGTAGCCGTACTTCTCATGCACTCCAAAATAATAATGCTAATTTTAGAAGGCATTTAGTATGTAGTGTGTGCTAAATTAAATAGCTTTTCAATGGAAACAATTAAAACATTGCACTGCATTGTGTCAGCATTTGACTGATATTGACACAGTTCATTTTTAACTGAATATTTTGCTAGCTGTCTGCTAACACAACTAGCATGGTCCTGAAGTGACCTGGTTGCATGATGACAGAATGGAAGGTACGGCTGTCATTCATATGCCTGTGTCATATTCTGAGCTGCTCGTGAAACCATGACACCGATCTGATGGATGGCTTGAAAAGCTTGTCACATTGCCATCTATAGTGCTGAAAGATAAAAAAAAAACATCTGGAAAGTGTGACTCACCGTTATCATTTAGTTTTTTTTGCGGATAAAAAAGAAACTAAAAGAAAAGAAAAGGGCTGATACCAGGCTTGGGTTGCTCTTAGCGCTGCTGGTTTCCATCTGCCTCACAAATAGCAGTTTCCATTTCACACATTTTCATCACTCCTCCAGGCCTCTGTAATGCTATTAGAGACTTTTCTAAACAGACTGTCTGTTTTGTATGTTTCCAATGCTTTCGCTTAGCAGTGGGATAACCCCTAACCTCTTGTGTGACACCCCGCAAGTGAAGTGTGAGCCTGAAAGGGTAAAAAGCCACACATATAAAAAAAAGATTCTACCACACAGAAGAGCGTTTAAAAAAATGAATTGTTCCCGCCAACTATTTCTGAAGTGGTGCACTTGTGAAGCAGGAGATTAAGAAAATAAATGTAGTCGTCCCCCGTGTGTGTATGTGTATGGTGTATGGCAAGAGGAAGCAAATCAAGTCAGCTGAGTGTAAGCTCCTGTCCTGAGGATTGTGTTATTTTGGAGGGATTGAAGAGCAGGATGCAGCCATGATTACTCCGGAGTTTATATGCCGAGTCAGCACTATGGAGTTGCCATATTTCCCAAACCTTTTTTCCCCCCTTTCTTTGGGACTTTGCTGTGCTCATTGAATTTCATGGAGGCTTAGGGGGAATCCTCATAATTAATGTTCAATGCTTGACTGGCAATCTTAATAGACGTCTTAGGTCAGTATGAAAATGAATGTGTCTCATTAAACGTGGTCCCTTTGTTGTGATTTAAAAAAAATGTTTCGTTTAGCTCAGCTTGAATGGTACAGCAATATTCCTGCATGCTTCTAAGGTCGTTATTTATTTTATTTTTTTATCTTTTTTCATTTTTTTCTGGTCACACTGTATGCCAATGTACTTCACACTTCGCAAACACCATGATTTGTTGAATACAAAATGTGGCTGGTTAATTGTCGGCAGCTTCCAAATGAATTAATCTGCCCATTATGCTCATAGCATATTCAAGAGTTGGCTGGTGGATAATTCATTCACCCTGCAACCTCTAATTCATGCTGGCCTTTTTTTCAGAGGGATGTTTGCACTTTTAGTGTGTTCAGTTACTTCTCTTACTCACACTTTAACAAAAATATGTTTGCTGTGTTTTTTTGTGTTCAGGTTCCTTTAGAATGTCTGTTATTTCCTCTCGAGAGCTTCATCAGTTACAGCTTTGGTTACACTGTCTGATAATGAGCTTTACAGCTACAGTCGTGAGAAATGTTTTTTTCTGTGTCAGGATATGCATATTGAATACATTATTATGTGTTTATAGCCATAACATAGTATTGCACTCAGCATATAATATATATATATATATATAACTCATAGCAAGAGTCAGATTTTTCAATCGGATTCATCAGGCCCCGGAGATGGAGCCTTGTGCGTACTGTAGAAGAATTCCTTTACTCTCTGTTGCAACAGATTGCATTTTGCCTTATGACTGCATACCTCATTAAAAACCTGACAATTAATCTATACTGGTCTGGAATAAACACATTTTTCAAATCCCATAAGAGTACATCATGGGATTTGCATATTTAATATGAATTCTTAATGAAAATGGTACATATGGTGAGAGACTTAACCACGGTTTTGTTTTGAGGAAACTTTAGTGTTCCTGGAGACGCTAACGCCGTTTGCACTCTCCCTGTTTCCTAACAGAGTTGTTTGCCAGTCTCTGCCGTTCTTCCTTCCCACAGCAAAGTCATTTGGACCAGTTAATTGGCTTGTTTTACATTGCTTTGTGATACTTTTGCAAATTGGGCCAAAACATGTTTTGAAAATCTCTGTCCTCAGACACCAGAGAGAGAGAGAGAGAAAGAGAGAGAGGGTGGGGGGGGGGTTACTCTGTTGAGACAGTTATCATATCAGGCTTTATTATATCATCCTCTTTGCTTCCAAGTTAATATATGTAAGATCCCCATCACCGGTATGTCGAGGTGTCTGTAGTACAAGATGAGTTAAGATATAATAAGTATATCGGTAAGGGATCATGGAGTAATTTCGCTAAGATAACAGATCGCTAATGAAGGTGTGCTGCCAGGTACCCTCAGAGACTGCTTCTGCTTTGTAGAGACCATGGGGATAGGCAGACTCCTGTAATTTCCACTTTGAAGAGCACATCTGCACAGACTAAACCTCTATAATCAGCAATGTCCTCTCCCCCAGTTGTGGGCATAATGTCTTGCTGCTTTCCCTTCATTAAGATACACCATAGACAGCAGGTTTGGTGACAAATCACTGCACTCACGCAGGCCAGAATGAGAACCGAGTCATGGCACCTCAGCCGGCGTAGAGCACTTCTATCTGAAGCGCGGCAGGAGAAAGAGCCAGAGAAATGTAATTTAAGACAGTCGTTTCAAATGGCTGCCCATGTGCATTTGAGACGGAAAAGACAAAAAAAAAAAAAACAGCCGTGTTGACGAGGGGTTGCTTGATGTGGTGTGGGAAGAAATTCTTGTCACGTGTTTGATTATGTAGTCCCAACAAAGTGCGTTTTTGTCCCGAGTTGGAAGTGCTGAAGACACACTGCCTTTGTTTGGTCATCTTGTGTAACACTGTAGGGTAACAATGGCACTCTAAAATCACAGCAAAACATGTGGTGAAGATTGCCATGGAAAGTGAGTCAGTGGACTTGAATTTGGTCTGCGACCTCTTCACATCACTTTGATCGTAACCTTGTTTTCTGACTGTGCTGTAAAAACCTTGAGCTGTTCACTCCACTCCACGGTGTAGTGACTCTCAAAGAAAACTGTATTTAGTCTGTAAGAGGTTATACTTATTCTACCACTGCATCATCATATATTTGCTGTTCTTAAATTTTGTGTTGGCATGTACATTGTGTTCCCTGAAATGCAGCCCTGTAGGGGATCATCTACGGTTCACAAGCACGATTTTGGGATGGGACGGGGAGGTGAAATTGATGTCAAAATCAGGCAAATCCGCTCAATGGAGCCCGTTTCTAGCAGCTGCTGTCTTCTCAGTGGCACTTTGAAAATGTTGAAAGGCGCGGCTGCGACTCTCCCCACAGATAAGCCCCCTTCTGAAACTTGTGCAGGTTTCCTCAGCTGTGCTGCAAGGTATATGGCGAATAAAAAACGAAATAACATGAATATTTGCATGCTGAGATAATACCCTTGTTGCTCAAGCCAACCCACATGTGTGGAAGTGTCTTGGCATGAGTAGAATACTGAATTCAAACAACTTGTTAGTGCACAGGATCTAGCATCCCAAGTGTCTTTGGTGCAGTTTACCACTGGGAATAGTTAAATTAATTCAAAGACAGGCAGGAGTGAGTGACATGTATTTTAAATAATAAGCAGTGGGGCCTGGTGTGCAATTTGACGGCATATGTTACAACTCAAACCCGGCTCCCACATGCTCATTTGATTTGGAGGTTAGTTTTGGGCAGAATGGATGAATGCTGAAACATTCATGAATCTCTCATCAGCGCATGATCCAGATCGTGTCTGACACTGAGACCCTTGGTGTGCCAGATCGGGCCATATTGGGGCCAGATCTGCTGTGAAGAGTCAGTTGTCAAAGGGGAAATATGGCATTCACTGTGTTCCTCTTAGCACAAGCAGCCGTGCTGTGTGCTATGATTTGTGTGGCCAGTCAGAGAAATCCTGTTTTTTTTTTCTCTCTCCCACCATACCAGTAACCTGATTGATTTTTTTACACACTGTCCTTGGAACAGAGGCATTATCACAGAGAGAGCAGGATTCCCTGTCAATCTCCCAGATTTATCTGGAAGTCGCATGATGCATGGTCAGATCCCTGTGATTTAATTAAGAAATGCATCTGTCACGGCTGGTAGCTGCAGATTAAAAGGGCTTGTCAGTAAAGAGAAGCTTCTGATCAGTTTGATGGTCCCCCTACCTGCAAAACAACATGTTGCCACTTTTTTAACTTTCAACCACCATACCAAATTGTATTCTCATAAGCAGGGCGTTGAAGCACTTAGACCTCATCTTCCTGTACATTACCTTGAGTAACACAGGTGATAACTGTGATTCACACTTAGCGAGAAGCGCCATTAGCCAGTTCTCCTACTACAGCCCTGTTCAGTGAGACCCTTCAGAAAAATCAGTCTTCAAAAATGTTCTCTACCTTCCGTGAGCGGCTCCAGCAGTTTGTTGTCTAAGGAGATGCATGCCCAGGCGTTAATAGGGGAGGACGTGCTGCGGTTGTGATGTTTCATCGGGGAAGGCCGGGTACGGGAATAAGCTCCCCTGGGGAGCGTTGGTCCTTGCCTGACTAGAATGAGCCTGAAAAATACAGCCAATTTAATTAAGAAAGGGGGAGATTTGCACATAGACCTGGGGTTTCCACCTTATTTTCCACCCCAGCTCGCGGACCAGTAAGCCATTATACAGTGAAAGCTGCACAGAGGAGTAAGGATTCAAATGGGGTTTTCTTTTTTTATGAAAAGGCTTGTCTCATTTCAGGCTTCTGATAAAATGAAAGGTGGCTGCCCAAATGATTTGCCAGTTAATGGAGACACAAAACAGGCCGGCATTATAGCTCTCTGAAGACTTTTTTGTGAAGTAGCAGCACCATTAAAGGTAAACTATGCAATATTGGCAATTTCCTTACTGTTTTCTCGGTTTTTGTTTCTTTTTCGCCGTCTCTGTCATGACGAATGTCTGAGAAACTCCATCGCTACCTTTTTCTAGCCGGTGCCTGGCGTGTATGTGTATTTGAATGCAGTAAAGCAATTTGTTACACTCGTTATACTTCCTGACACTGAGGCCGTCGGTCCGCCGGCCCACAGTTGTAAGGGTGGTTTTTCCTCAACAGGCTAGGGGAAGCGAGACGGCCACCATTCAACCCGAAAAAAGTCATATAAATGACTGAAGCTGTTACAGTCTCGTCAGTTCACATTTTCTCTGTAAGCATGTGTTATTGTGCAACAGAGAAACTGGTGTATATGGTTGTATGTAAAATACGTCATAGCCCATCTATTGTATGGCTGATTTGGTTGTGTACAGTCCCTGCCAGTACTTCTGCAGACACAAGAGGACCATGACTGGATGTCTTGCCCCCAGTGCTCAATACAGTGTTAAAGGAATCCGGCTGTGTACAAGTCCACAAAACCGTAGCCTGTAGGGTACCGCATTGGGTGACACTGCACTGCATATTTTTCCAAAGGTGCCCCTTACAGCAGATTGAAGACCAGATGTTTGTGTAAAGTTTTGCAAACACAGTTTTATCTGTGGACAACAGTAAGTCAGGGCATGGTTAACAGATGCTACTGTGCTAAAGCTAAAGGCAAACGTTTTGGCGGACTTCCTTGGTGTCTGTGTGAGAATTTGTGTTGCATCATATTTGGACAACAGGGGCAATTTGCTGCTCTGTAGACCATGGCCGTAAGGAGATAGAGTTGTCCTGCCCTGTGGGATGGACATATTATTTTAACTTCGCCTGCCAAAATAAGACCACATCAAAAGATAATGCAAAGGCATGATGTCATATCCACAGAGCATCTATTACTGTGGCCAACTGTGTAAATGTTATGATTAATCGGGTGTTCATATGAAGGTGAATATATTAACCATGTTTATTGTAAACAATGCTTATGTGGACACAGTGTACTGTACTTCCATGGCTTGTCAAGATCACCAAACCTACTAATTATGAAAAACAAAAGAAGCATGATGAAGATGGAGATAGTTTTGTTGTGTTTTGTTTGTACAAGGTCAAGTTTAGGGGTTAATTTTGCTATCTAGCAAAATGTAAATGTTCTGTGGTTGCAGTATGATCTACTTAATGTCCATGTTATATGCTAACTGATCTCACATGAATTAAGAAATCTGTTTGGAATAATTGTATATGTGAGGCTGTGCTGGTTGAAGATGTTAATATTTGACCTCTTGGACATCTTCAACATGAACGATAGCAGCTTTGAAGTACATTCATTCATGATGTAACACATGATGTTTCCCATCATACAGTAAACAAAGTCTTCTCATGCTGCATACTAATGCAGCTAACGTCCGAGCCCTTTTGATAACATATTCCATTGCTGTACTCCTAAGCAACTGCCCCTTTTAAACAAGGTTAATATTCATTTCCATGTGGGTTGCGCTTGCTTTGATTAAATGCTTTAAGGTCATAACCATACTTCATTTCGTACAGTCTATGAAAAACTTGCCAATTGCCCCTTGGATCTTGCAATTTTCCACTGGGCATCTAGGCCTTAGTAAACAATTTTAAGAACACCACTACAACTTGAGGAACATCAGGGATACATGATTAAAACTCTGTAAGTGTAGGTGTTAAAAATGAAAGGGTTCACAGCCCCATGGAGCAGTATCTCTGCTCTCCCTACACTGAAGACTCAGGCAGGCATGGTCAGTGCTCCCTGACCTACTCATGCAACAAGCCAGTTAACATGGGCAACACAAACACAGTGGCAATAGCTTTAAAAACAGCACTTTCTAAAAACTCAAGCAGTGTTTTTGAGAGATTCATGCATGTTTCAGCATTCATCCATTCTGCCCAAAACTAACCTCCAAATCAAATGAGCATGGGGAGCCGGGTTTGACTTGTAACATATGCCGTCAATTTTAGCAGTGAAAGCCTTTGACTATTATAAACACAGGCTTAGCTATTATGACTTGACTATTATAAGCACAGGCTTAGTTGCTATGGTAGTATTCCCTTGATGGTAGTTTGTTGCTCTGTCACAATGTAGCAAAAATTCTTGTTATAACATTGGGAAATACCACAGGGGAAAAACACTGCTGCCCTTAGATATGTTCAATGTAGTGCTGTGGTGGTTCTAACATAACTTTGATTAATGGCAGAAAATAAAACTAAAAATACATTACTAAAACAGACCTGTATGGAGGGTATGTTTATTTGTCAGCTCTCTCTGAAATGCTCTAGCTGTTGTTGATGACTCTCAAAGCCGCTTGGAAGAGCGAGCCCATGTTCTCTCTGGGATAACAATCAGTACGCTGGGAGTTGGTGATTTCTGTCATGTCACACAAGACTGATTGTCTCTATAAATGATGGTTGCTAACCCTTGACAAGGCTGTCTCCTTAAATCACCACACGCAGCTCTTGACAGGCTCACTTGATGAGTGTCTCCTCAGTATTTCAGCCATGTTGAATGCTTTGCCTTTCTTCTATAGTATCTCACAGCCTATGCAAATATAATTTCCTCAATAATTTTGCATATAATATGCCAAGACATTGCATCCTTACATCTCCATACCATCTTGACAGCACTGGGGTGCAGTAAGTCGTGAGAGATTTTTTTTTTTGTGCTGTGAAATCCTATTTCCTCTGAGAGAACCAAAGGCACCCTTGACTGCCGGAGGGGCTAACCACCTCAGCCCCCACCGCCAGAGTCAGGGGTTGCACCCCTGGTGTCAATATTCAATTAGTCTCCCAATGACTTTGAATTTGTGCCAGCAGGATATGGTTGTCAGGATGTCTCTCTCTCTCTCTCTCTATCTCCGTCTCTCTGTCTCTCTCACTCTCATTCGCTTCACTTGGGAGAAGCCAACTTCAGTCACGGTATTCACATTATTGGATAAAGCCTAAAGCTCTAAGACTGGCGCCGGTGCAATAGGCAGGTGGGGGAGTGGGGAAGGGCGAAGGGAAGGAAGGCAGGGATGGTTTTGTCCTCAGAAGACCAACCATCTTGTTTGCGTTCCTTAAAATTATAAGTGGAGTGGTAGAGAGAGAGAGAGAGAGAGAGAGAGAGAGACACACACAGAGGAAGAGAGAGAAACAGAGAGAGGGAGGGAGGAAGGAAGGGAACATTGTGGTTAGACAGGTCAATGGTAAGGCAGAGTGGAGGGAAGGGACTTATCTTATTTAGATGTGTCCCAGGTAAACACGCTTAGCTGTGCTGTGTGTGCTGTGTGCCACGCAGGCCGTGACAGGCACAAGGAGATGATGGGATATGTGCGGGAGGCTCTCCTGCAACTGCATGCTTAGCTACTTTATGTAACTTTCATGTGATGCATTGAGGGAAGTTTTCCATTTGCTTTTACTTTTGTGGATTTAAAGTGGTTGGCTCAGATCAGTCCACCAAAATAGGGATGGGTTGTAGTTTCTCATCCATGCTTTGTGAGACAATCTTCTCTCAGTCTTTTCAGTATGAGTTTGTATGATGGCTAGAGAGATGATGTCAGTTTTTCACTCTTCAGTTCATCACTCTAACCTCACTCTCATCAGTTAGTGCACAAGGTAATAAGATTTTACAACTCCTGTCCATTCGAATATGTGTATCAAGTCTACATGAACATGAATGTTTATTTATATCCAGAAACAAAATCATGTGATTCCCTGTCAGATGTATAACATTTTAATAAATTACCTAGCAACAACAACCAGCGGTGCATGTAACATAGACGATTCACCTTGTGAGGAGTCACAGAAATAATTCTCACAGCACCTTGTCCAAAATAAAATGTTAATCAGTGAAGGTGAACACTAGAATGAGAAGGTGAGAGAGGCAGTGAGAGAGAAAGAGAGAGAGAGAGAGAAAGAGAGGCAGTGAAAGAGCGAGAGAAAAAAGTGTGTATGCACGCGTGATAGAGAGAGTTGATGGAAACAAGAGTCCCCTTGAGGTGCCGTGTGTCTGAGAGCTGTACTGCGTGAAAGGAGGAACCTGTACACAGTGTGTTTCTACCCCAGCAGTGCCTGAGCCTCTCTCTCTCTCTCTCTCTCTCTCTGAGACATTAAGGGAGATGGACTGACACAGAGACTGAGAGGCAGCTTCAGTGCAGTCAGTCGAGGGGAAGAGGAAAAAAGAATGAGTAAAAAGAATGAGAAAATGAAAGCCTGTTTGATGAGGGCATGTGTCTGATCGAATTATAGGGCCACGAGTGTGAGAAGAAAAGACCCCTGCTGCTGCTGCTGTGGCCACTGCTCCACCCCCCCGCTCCTGCAGCTGTCCGAGGGAGAGCTGTGGAGATGGGGGGTCCGACGTGGAGTGTTTCAACTCCACGTGTTGCTCATGCGTCTTCACTGAAACACATAAGACACACTGGTCTCATCCCACACCACCACTCAACCTGGAGACTCTTACCAGAGGGCAACAGTCTCTAGTAGGACAGCGCTCCCTCTGTTATAGACGTGTTGTTCGGGAGACTAGCCCTCTCCAGTACTGTACCTGACGGAGAAAGAGAATACGTAGGCTACTTTTTAAGGTACAACTACAATACAAACATGGACGGTTTCCAGAAAGTGAGAATAGAAGTCCAGTCAGAATCAGTCTTATCTGGAAACAAGTTACAATTTCTTAGTGTATTGAGAGGGATAAACCCATTATCCTTGACGGAATGGCTTACTGTAGTTCAGAGGGGACTTCTGCTCATCTCACTGACAAGCTGTAGAGCACAGTGGCTTTTTTTTTAACTCCCATAGAATAAGCCAACAGCAGACAGCATGATTTTCTGATAAGTTTGCTATTTACAACAGCAGAGTAAAATATAAATATATTGCGACTCTGTACCTTAAAAGCATTTCAACAGTTCACCTTTTCTTTAGGCAGAAGGCCATTTCAAAGGTTTTCAATTATGTTATGGTAGACCGTTCTTGAGGAAGTAATACTTGCTTTTCATGACACCCTTTCTTCAAGGCTATGCTGGCAATTGTAAAGTGGAGATTTATTCTCTCTGCTTCAGCCACTGTTGCAACTGTGGAAGAATTATTTTTTTCCTGATTTCTACTCTCAAGTGATTAGAGACTGCCAGTGTTGTCTGAGGTAATAAAGTATACTGTAGGTCATTCGTGTTTTGGCATTAACAGAGGTACCTTTGTTTGGGAATCCCCAGCAGGCATGCTCATTGTGATCATTGTTATCCAAGAATGTAAGTCAGAGATAATTAATGTGCACCTTTGGAACAAGAGTCTTTCATCTATTTCATTTTCCAAAAAAAAAGAAAAAATTGGCAAATTAGCTTCTTCCTGTGCTTGATTAATAAAACGACATAGAGAGACTGGTTGGCTATGCATTTCTTTTCATTAATGTATTGATAATGCATCCTTAATCATTAAATTAAATTAAATTTGCCTGTCATTGAAACGGACTTCAGCCGTCACTGCTAGTGTTCATAATAACGGCAATCTGAAGCTGTAGCCTGTTTGAGAGGCCAGGCTTTTATGGCACAGAGTAGCTCCAACGCCCATTAATCTTGGAACACTGTCTCATTTATGTTTTCATAACCCAATGCTTTTTGTACATATCTGATCACACACTTGGATTCGGCTCATGCGACTCCATCTGGAATTGCTCAGTAATCATCACTCAAACCCTTCAGGCTACGTGTGACATCTTTTTCGGTCAGCCATGCAGTACTTCTTCTTCTTCTTCTTCTTCCACTTCTTCTTCTGTGTCGCCCTGCTTTGGCGTTCCATCAGCCCCCATTTCTCCACAAAGCACTGACAGGCCACTTGTATCCTCATAAGTGATGCACAGTAAATTATGCCCAATCAGCTTTTAACTGGCAGTCTGGCACTTGTGTGTGTGTGTGTGAGAGAGAGAGAGAGAGAGAGAGAGAGAGAGAGAGAGAGAGAGAGAGAGAGAGAGAGAGAGAGAGAGAGATATAGAGACACTGTGCATTATGATTTATTTAACACAGGGTCTCACAGCGTGGCCAAATATGGCCACCGCTCGCGTGCTAATATCGGCATGCCGAAACGGGTGGGGCAGGTGAAGCTGCCTCGCCGAGACGATCATTCATCCTGACAGATTAGAATATGTGCTGACGTGCCAGGGCCAAAGGTCGTGAAGGGGAGAAAAAAAAGGTATGCCGTATGAAACAACAACAACAATTGACACCTTTACTCACAACACCCCCCATTCTGAGATTGGAAATTAGCTTTGCAAACTAGCAGAGCTGCTGTCCATGGCGGGCGGTCGCGGTTCTAATCCTATTACGAAACGCATAGATGAGCAGACTTCTGGTGGCAAATCTAATCTGCTGTGCTCGAGGAGTAAGCACTTTTCCCCCACCTAAGCACCTTAGGACTCAAGAGAGCATTTCAGGTGTATGCGTCTTCATGTCTGCACTGAGTTTCTTGTAAACAAGGAGCTCTTACAAATGACTTAACCCAGTAGTCATCTTCACAAATGTATGCCCCTTGTAAAAACTGATTTGCCCCAGGCTGCTTATTTATATGCTGGTGCTGTGAGCCAAGAGGCTGAAGAAGATGTAAGTGTAAAACCCAAGCTATCAAACTGCCCAGCACTCTTAAAACACAGTTAAAAAAGGGCTGTATTCGAAGCTAGACTCTCAAGGCTGTAAAGTTTAAAAAAGTCATAAAAGTAAGGTTCACTCAGAAGTGATTGCCTTAATGTTATATTATCACCATTCATTGTCAATGGGGAATGAATGCAAGTTATCTCATGAAACTTGCTGTATGATACAGGTCAGCTAGACAGAGCAGGCATGTTGTATCTTTCAGTACAGAGATCTGTGGGAAACAGGGAAACACAAGCATATTAAACACACAAATATAAGACTAGGTCAGGCTGAGGTTGTCCTACAAAACATTGCTACTAGAATTTTTTTTTTATTGCTGTTCCTGCTCAGGACATATCTTGTAAAATAAGAAAAATCAATAGCGTAAAAAAAACAACAACCCCTGAATGTGCCACTTTATCTTTATCAGGGTCAGTCTGAGGGCATGTTGGACTGTGAATGTTTACATACACAGATACTCAGTATGCAGTATTCTTACATTTTAAAATAAGGAAGGGCTGCTGTTTTTCACTTGTAAAGGTTGGTATTCCATCAGACCAAACAGATCAAACAGACCAAAATGGATTCATTATGATGTACTCAAGGCGCCTAATTTAAAACGCCATGAAAAAGGGCGTGAGTGCGGAGATTGCCTGTGATACGCAGGGTACACCACCACTGCTGTTCAGAATTTGAGACATGTCCACAAGGACCCCCATTCCATGTGGAGCAATTTTCCGTCTGAGTCAATATGTACCCAAAGTGTTTGCGGGGCCGGCAAGTGGAAAGAGAGAGAGAGAGAGAGAGAGAGAGAGAGAGAGAGAGAGAGAGAGAGAGAGAGAGAGAACCTCTGGGGGGACACAGCGGCGTGACCGCAACTGCATTCCTGCGATAACACGCCCTCCTGCTGATCCCAGTTCAGATCTGTCCGCATCAGGACCCTGTGAGGTATTGGACAGGCCACAGGACACTCTCTCCACCCTTCGCCGCCCGCCAGACACTCAAGGCACATTTTTTGACGCCAACGATGATATACCGAGATTAGAGTGCCATTAAGGAGAAGGACTGTGATGTGTGTAGGATGGTCTTGTGAAAAGGGAGAGAGAGAGATAGACACACACACACACACACACACACACTGAAGGGGCCTCTGTTGTTGTCTGATATCAGTGTGTCATGTTGGGGAAGGGAGCAGGTGCAGCGTAGATGGAAAATGTCTTAAAACATTGCATACGAGCCGCAGATACAAGAACATGTGGTGGGTGAGACATGCTTGTTGAAGAGCCGTGTGAAGCCTGTCACTGATAAATAGGTGTGTTGTTGAGATAGCTTAGCTTCAGGTGTGGCAATAGTGCTCTTTGGTGTGTTTGTTAGGTTTCCAGTGACACATTGTGTAATTGTATGTCCTGTAGTTTAGTGATAACTGTTTCCCATAGTTCAGCAGTGGCCTCTCAGAGCAGCTTAGATGCAACGTAGATAACCACAGACATTTTGTTAAGCTTTCAGCTAAAACATATTGGCTTGTTATTGTTTGTTGTTTTCCTTGTGCAAAAATAGCCTGTGTGTGTTTTTTAAATAATAGAAGTATTTTGCACATGATTACGGCAATGGATTTGCTGTATGACTGGAGGACAACCGAGCCTCAGGCTGCAAGTCTGTCATTTATTAGAATATATAAGGATTCAGGTGCTGCTCCGCTTGGTAAAATCTGTTAGCGGAGGAGAAACTGCAACATATGGTCTGAACAGGCCTCTCTAATATCAGATGATTTTATGTTGTTTATGTTCATCAGTATAAAACATGGTAACAGCAATGTCAATGTAAAATATGGATATATGAATATATATCTGGATGCTGATACTGAAATGACTTATCCATTAGCTACTAATTATATGTTTACAATTGTATTGCAATTACATTGTACTATATGGTACGGTGGCGCATTGCATTCACATCACAAAAAATAAATAAAATCTGGTTCTCTCGTAATTATGAGATAATTATCTCATAATTACGAGATAGTATCTCATAATTATGACATATTATCTCATAATTACGAGATAATTCTCTCATAATTACGAGATAATCATGATTTATGACACATTTCCAATTCTGCCCCCACTTGTGTGAGGCAATGACATGGTCTATTAGAGAAGATAGACCTAACAGCTTCCCAAGAGAAAGTCTGAAGCTGAAGTTCCTTTCAAACCTTTACTTAGGATTCACTGTAAAACTATGCAGACCAACAGAGTACATCTCCGTTATTTCCTTCGATGTTTTGTTTAAGAGCAATCATGTAGACTAGCATTTCAAGTTACAGAATAGAAACTAATGTGTTAGCTTATGGCTAATGTATGAAATCCCATAGAGATGCTAACGGTTAGCATAATCAATAAAAGTAGATATGTAGAGCCAACTTCAGTCCATTTACGAAAGGGTTACATAAGAAGAGTTCTTTCTTTACAACTGACTATTTTCTCTCAATATAATTTGTGTAGGAAAAATGTGACTGTTTAACTCATCAATGCCACTTGAACAAGTAGCCTAGCTGCACAAAATAAACAATAGAGTGTCCCAGTGACTTCCGTTTTACTTCCGCTACAAGGGACCTACAAAAAATATGAATGGGAGTTAATGGAGAGATAACAATTATTTTTTGGTCCAGTTTGAATTGTGGCACGAATTTCACATATGATGTGTGTGAATTTAAAAGATAATTTTTCACGTCAAGAAAGTACTGTAGCGTCGGTGGATGTACATGTTTAACGTCGAATGAGTGTCTCCCAGAATGCAGTGCAAGTGAATGCTAGAAGGTGTAATGTCGATTATAATAGTTGTAGTTACGTTTACCATGTTGTGTATTTGTTAGCGTGTTAGTCTCTTTAGTTGTACCTCATGTGCTTATCCTCGTGTTGATGTGTGTTGTAAACCCTTATTGTGTGTAGCATGTGCGGCTGAGACTACCCCTGTGTTGCCCTATGTAGTTATCCGTATGTCTGATTGTGTCTGAGTCTTCCTGTTCCAATAAATGGCTGTCCTGGCCAAAGATGAATCTTGTCTGAGCGTGAGATCGCTACATTGGTGTCAGAAGCGGGATGGGCCCCTCCCAGATCTACGCCAGATCAAGATGGAGAAGAAGGCTGAAGACCAGACCAGCAAGATGGCGGCGAAGCTCAGCAGATGTTCCAATGGTCCTTTTAAGGACTAGCCAGCTCGCTGAGCTCGCCACTGCGGAGGATGAAGGACCTTCCGTCCCGGGCGCGGGAGCTGTGCAGGCGACGAGCGGGACCAGCCCTGCACAGCCGACGAGAGCTGCCAGCGCTGGAGGAAGCGGCCTCGGCTGATGTCGCGGAAGTGTCCGCGGCTGGCAAGAAGTTCCCGGCACGACGCCGATGTCGATGCTGCCATCATTCGAGGATCTCATCCATAGAGAGCGCGAACTCTCTGACGACCTTGGAACACGACCACAGCGGCCGGGTTTACACCGCCAGCTACTGAAGAACTTCCAGAGCGTCAGCTGCCGGTCGAGAGTGTGATGGAGTCATAGCTGCTAGTTCGGGAGCTTGCGGTGCTCCAGCTAGTGACCAAGAGGGTAACGTCGACCTGTAGAGCCTTGGAAGCTATCGTTTCGTGGACTGTTTGAAGTTAGAAGTGCACACGTTCCGGTTGACGCAAGTCTGCGCAATGTTTTTCATGTTTTGTGTGTGAGTTCCTGTGTGTCCCGAGCCTGCTGGGAGGGTCGGGGTCTCCATTTCCCGCCACAGTGGAGCATCGTTGTGCTCGAGAGACAGCCGACAAAAGTTCTACAAGAGGGCAGCGCGAGGAGGGACCTCGACGTGGACTGCTGACCGCCTGGAGATCGGCACACTGTGGACAGGTGGCAACGGCCACGAGCTGTCACAGTAGCCAGAGGGGGCTACCGAACGCCCAGGGGTTCCAGCGCATCCGGGGGTTCGGCTTGCAGTGGGACTGTTTGCTGCTGTTTGAGGTAGCGCAGCTGCACGGCGGGAGACCGAGGGCCCAAGCAACACCACGACCCACGTCTGGCCAGTTCTGGTGCTTCTTCGGGGGAGAACTGACGTGACCGAGGCAGCCGAGAGCCCTTCCAGTCGGGAGGTGTTATCGCAGCCGAGGCTTTCCGTCACTTGACTAAGCACTGGGACTGACATCGCCGCTGAATCCGGGACTCAATGTGGACTATGTACATGTTTAACTGACTGTCTCCCAAATGCAGATAGTAAATGCTAGAAGGTGTACGTCGTATAATAGCTAGTTACGCAATGTTGTGTATTTGTTAGATTAGCTGTTATGCTTAGTTAAACCCTTATTGGTTGCATCTTGCTGCCTGCTATATCAGTTAACAGTATCTAATGTACAGTCTATGGGCAGCCCTGGCCAATACAACTTACCTGAGGGTGTGTTTAATCCTCTGACTCATGGTATTTTTTTGTGCATCGACAAGGAAAGCCCAATTAAGACCTGTTGCTGGTATGCTTGTACAATCTAGTGTGGCTGTGAATGAGCTAACATCACTACCTGATGTGAATGACTCATGGTATTTTCAGTCGTTGGAAAGCCCACGACCTCTTTGCTTGTACAATGTTGTAATTCAATAGTTATGGAAACAAACTGCAAATGTCTTTACAAACTGAAAAATTGTCTTTAAAATTGACAAACATCATATGGGTAATTCAAACCAGAAAATAATTTCTTTTTAAGCCATAGACTGGCGCTCAAAATTTTAGAATAGGTCCCATGGAGGCAAATGGAAGTGGTGTTACTGGGACACTCCATAGATAGTTATCTCTTAATTACGAGATAATTATCTCGTAAATATGAGATAATATGTCATAATTATGAGATACTATCTCGTAATTATGAGATAATTATCTCATAATTATGAGAGAACCTGATTTTTTATTTTTTTGATGTGAATGCAATGTGCCACCGTAATATGGACTCCACTTTCCAAAAATAATAACATAACAAATGATGTTTTCATTTTCTCATTTTTTCGAAAGACATTTTAGCAGGAAACCCCCAAGAGACTGTGGCTTGCAGTGATTTTAGAACAGCTTACTGCTGTTGTTATGCCCAGAGTGCCTAAATCCCAAGCAGCACATATGTGCAACATCCCAACATCATTACCTTGCGACAGGGCAGCCCTCTGTGTTTGGCATAGAAATGCTAATGCCATGCATTTGCAGGTATACATTTGCAGAGGGTCTTGCCATGGTGTTGCCACGACTCCACGACTCCAATCATAGCTATGAATTCCATACTGGATGCTCACTTAAAACAAGCTCTGTAGATTACAACTGGTTGACCACAGCTGCTTGAGTAGCTCCTAATACGAGGAAGTGTTTCTTAGCTCGCAGCTCGACGGGGGAAATAACTCTTACTTGATACCTTCTCTCCAAGAATGCCCTGTGGCAAGCTAATTCACTCGCAGAGCTCCGCTGGATTGAAACATCCACTAAACACTTGCTAGACTGGTAAATAGGATTCACTGTGAACCTGAAGCGGCCAGTCGGGTGTCTAGGGCAGGAGGATATCTATGAAAGCGTCAGGGGGAGGAAGGCAAGACCCTGAGTGTTTACCGTTAACCAGCAGGATGGCTCTTGAAGTTGGCAGCACTTAGATCCCTGCGTTGGTGGAATCCAATGATGCTTCTGATCATGCCTGACTGTACACTTTAACTTTTCAGTCTTGAAGTGGTGCCAACCAGCATCAGGAAGGCTATGCTGAGGGTGTTTAGTTGTGTGTTTGGACTTTTAATTAGATTGTTCTTGTTTTTTTCTTTCTAGATTTTTCTTTTTTACATCTGCATATCCCTCATATTGCTGCTTGTAGGTAGATATTTAGGGTAATGTACATGTAAATGATGGTGTTTTGTCTGTGAAATGCTTGAACAGAGACATTGTAGGGTCTTGAGGAGATGCACTACGAAAGGAACTTGATGAATCAATGCTGACAGGTTCACTGACAGTGGTATGTGGATTCAGGGTAAAAGGTAATACACAGGTATGGAAATGTGATACCTGGAAAGGTTAAAAGACCATTTCAGTGGGTTGTTCAGTGGGTTGTTTAGTTTCACACTGGTAGAGTATTGGCCATGGCTTTGCAGGACATGTGTGGAGGCAGTCTCCAGTCTGCTTGCAGCTGCATATTTTTTTTTAGTACCTTGAAGCAGGAATACATATGACTCATGCTGCAAAATGAGGGTGAAAAATCAACATTACACAGTTGTCAGGACCTGTGAGTTTTTGTGTTATGCTTGTTTTGGGGGCATATATTACTAATGCGGTATTAGTCGTGCACTTGCAACATTTGCCTGAAATATGCAATATTTCCATATTAAGGTGGGTGAGTCAATGTTCTTGAATGAGTAATTCAATTTTTATCATGAGTTCCAAAGGTCTACTGGGATCAGAAAAAAGACCCGTGCTAGACAATTTCAAGCATTCAAGTTCAAACGGAAATTCTGTGTTCTGAAGGTTGTGGAGGTGTTATTTCATTCAACTTTTGCTCTGGTGCGCGTTTACAATTTGCTTTGTATATTTTGATTATCCATCACCTCTTAAGAGAATACAAATTTTCTGGCAAAAAAACCCTTTGTTTTCTGCCGTTAATTATCCTAGCCAGTGCTTTCTTGCCCATAATTATAAAGCTGAGACAATTATAAAGCTGCCTGTCAACATGATTATCCTTGCATCACTCGTGGCTCCACAGGGTAACTTGATGTACGTATGGCTGAATGATCTCTTCAAAAAGCACAGAAGGAAAGAGAGCCTTTCCTTGAATCCATTTTGTGTCAGCATCAGCAGGGCTGTTTACCTGCGCAACATTTAGATATTTCTATCTGGTCTGACCCACATACAGAATATGTGGGGACGTGTGGGATTGATTCACTTTTTCACAAGTTGTGCTTGAGGGAGGCGAAGACAGCAGCATCACTGAACGTCCTTGTTGATGAAATATGATGCCGCTCTGAGGAAGGTGAGATAGTCCCATCTGAGCAGTGCTGAGACATGTGTATCTCTCTGGTGTGACACAGGGATGCTAAGGAATGGCGTAATAAACTGGTAATATAGTGTTGGTATTTCTGTTAGCTAGCTACCCACATTAAAATGTGAAAATGATACACACACACACACCTCTTAGCACTGTAGTAGACCATGGGGTGTAGTAATTCTTTTAGATTTATCCGAGAGATTCCTGGTGGATGAGCTATGGTGATACTCAGACGAAGACATGTTGTAGAGTCACGTTGGATTGGGTGGTGATAGACTGCCTGTGGTGAACAGATGTGTGGAAACATCCCCAGGTGTGGACAACAAACACTCCAGTCTGGAGTGAAGCAGACTGCAGGATGAACAAACATTAGCAGAAACATCTATGATCCACAAAAGACTGACACGACTAGAGTATCAATAAATAAAGCAAGGCACACCTGCTTGTTTGATACTCGCAGTAAAATTATTAGAATTTGGAATTTCATTTAAAGTTAAAGCTGCATAAGTTATAACATTGGCCTGGGTACAGTCGCATAGCATATGTTTAGGGGCAGCCGTGGCCTACTGGTTAGCACTTCGGACCTGTAACCGGAGGTTTGCCGGTACTGAACCCTGACCAGTAGGCACGGCTGAAGTGCCCTTGAGCAAGGCACCTAACCCCTCACTGCTCCCCGAGCCCCGCTGTTGATGCAGGCAGCTCACTGTGCCGGGATTAGTGTGGGCTTCACCTCACTGTGTGTACGCTGTGTGCTGTGTGTTTTGTACTAATTCACGGATTGGGATAAAATGCAGAGACCAAATTTCCCTCGCGGGATCAAAAGAGTATATATACTTATACTTACTTCTTTTATTTATTTTCTGTACTGAAGAGTGAAGTTAATATGTGTACTTATGGCTTAACCTCCTTCCTTGTACTTGAATCTGTCCCCCCACCCACTCCTACTGAAATGATTAAAAGGTTCAAGCTAAGGCAAAAAATGAACACAAGTTCTTTGCTCAGTCTCCCAGTGATGGTGTACACAGTTCTTGCTCATCAAAGGCTCTCCTTCAATAGGCAATTCGGAGTGTGATGGCCAAATAAACACTCAGTTTATTTTGTGTGTATATATTGATGTCTGAAGACTTTTGAACATAACACAGACAGTTCTCATATCGTGTGTATAAGCATCCTGTCATGAAAGAGTTGTTGCCTTTAACCATACCGAAACATACCGAAAAGTTTGAAAGAATTGATAGACTTTCCAGACTTGATAGACTTGATAGACTCCACCTTCTGATTTGCAGGCGATACCTGACCTCACCATGTTCAATCGCACGTCCAGTCCTTGGCTACCTTGGCTACTCGTTACTGTTGTCCTTTTGTAGTCGAGAGGAAAGAGCCCCTCTGGCATTGCTCTGTCCCATCTTATTCCGCCAGTGGCGATGTGGTAGATCGGGGGATGGTGGATCGGGGGTGGTGGATTGGGGGCGGGGGGAGTCACCATGAAAGGCTGATTTTCTCGGGCAGCTGGCCCTCACTCCTGGAACACAGAGAGAGAGGGAGAGGTGCTCGACTCCAAATCACTCGGATTCCAATAGAGTCCATGCTGGCTCTGAGATGCTCTTATTAACAGAAAGGTCAGAGCAGGTGGGTGGGTTGATTGTAGTGCATAGAGGCAGTGTTCCCCCTCTCCCTATCTCTCTCTCTCTCTCTCTCTGTCTCTGTCTGCTTGATATCATTGCCACATGAAGTGCTGAATTAAAGAGACTTCTCTCTTTTCAGCAACAAAAGAGCAAGATAAGTGGGTCTCCTCTGCCGTTCATTCTCTAACAGCCCTGCATCTCTTAATTACTTATCCCAGAAGAGCCCAACCGGGCCGCAGAAGAGATATGACAGGCGTCTGCTCCATCTCGCCCCTTTCCCTCGTGTTTTGTATGGCCAAAGAAGTTCCCTCAGCTCATCATTGCCTTTTTGCAGGGCCCCTCTGCCGCCTTTTAATTTCATTTCAGTGCAGCATCGCTCATCAGGTCGGCTGAATCGAGGTCGGTTCTAAAGCCCTTAATTAGCTGCGGGATTAGAGTATCAGACAATCTGGAGAGGGCACTAACAATAATGAACAACCAGATTGCCCATCCTGGTCTTTTGTTTGAAGGGGCAATGATGGCTCCAGCTTAGACTCTTAATTAGCCTGGAAATAGCAAAGTCCTTTACAAGGTAGAGGTGTGCAAATTCACATTTACTGCCCAGAAACAAACAAAACATGTAAGAGGGCATCAGTGAGAGGCAGTTACTGTAAGTACAGTGGACAGTACACATGTTTTGTCTGCATCTGCAAAATCTGGTGCTCGATTTGGAGGTTTTTTTTTCTCATGCATATTTACAAGGGTGGAAAGTCACATAGCAGAATCGGTGTATCTGCAAGTGTTTTTTTTGTTTTTTATCGATATCAAAGACGTTGCTGCTGTACTTTTCCCGCCCCCTCCCTAAGAACAATCTGAGGTCAGTTTAGCCTGATAGAGTTCCCATCACTGAAGGTAAACACATGCAGATGCAAATGTTAGAAAAACAAAGTGTCACTGTAAATTATACCTTGTTAGAAATTAAATGATTTTGTTTGTCAGTAAGTTTAAATGCCAGAAGAGTAGGAGTAAATGCATACCCTGCAGACTGCAGAGCCAAGCTCTCATAAAGACTTGTTTACATGCTAGTGGCTCTGCAGCAGACATTATGCATAAAATGATCAGCATTTACAGAAGTAATCACCTCCATGAACTTAAATGTGAATCCTACTGTTTCTAGCATTTCTGTTCACAGTTGGCATTCAGATTATGTATGGAATGATATACAGTAGTCATTTTAGAACATTCCAGGAATTGTTGTCCAGGGAATAACCTATGCTAATTGGGATCTCGTGGAGCCAAATGCGTGAATCATTAATATACATGAGGGTACATTCAGTACACTCTAAAACGGGGGTAAAATAGAGTTTAGTAGTCCAAAGCGAGTTTGCATATGGTGGTGGTGGTAATAAGCTGTCCAGCTGTGGGTAGGCCACTTCACTGCCCCCTTGTCCACCAAGAAGACTGCTGCACTATATGATTCTTAATCACTCTGTAATATTTGTCTTGGAGCCTTAAGCAACTTTCCCTCTGTGTACGTGCGTGCGCGTGTGCGTGCATGTGTGAGTGTCTGTGTCTGTGTGTTGGTGCGTGTGAGTGTGCGTGTCTGTGTCTAGATTGCATGTAAATTTATCATACACATATACTGTATCATATGTGATTAAAGTGAAATTCAATACAAATGCTACCAGACTGATTTGTTAATGCAGTCAATATTGTCTAATTGGTTGTTTGATTGAAACAAGTTGTTTCATTTGATTTGCTAATGTAATCATGGAGATCCAGGGAATTTACTTTTGCCTTGTTTAAATGAAAATAAAAATCCTTTCCACTTTTTTTGTTTGTACTGCAAGACAGATACATAATATAGCTCCTAGTGACACCAGAATTTTTCTTTTTCATTTCGAGTAATTAGATGTTTCCTTCACCTCACGTAGGGGAGATCTGTCTATTTGTCAGGTATCTTATTAGACCATGTAAACAGAGGCGCTGACATTTCATCTTCAATATTACATTTTTAATTAATTTTCCTCTTATCAGTGGTTGAGCCCAATGCAGCACTCACAACAAGAGTGCTAGAAAACTCCTAGTGGAGATCAGAAGGCAACATCAGCACTCAGAATGGTACACTACAGTACATATCAAGCTCTGTTTTAGCACTCTGGAACACATACAGTACATACTACACACCCACATGCAAACACACACACACATACACACACATTGATTGAAACACACTCACCCTCCCACACATGACTGTATGTCACACACACACACACACACACACATACAGTAGAGAGAGAGAGAGAGAGAGAGAGAGAGAAACACACTGAAAGACCTCCAGGCAGGCATACAGAGAGAGACCTGTCCTGTCAACCAGCACGGTGCCACACAGCTGCTGCCTGTCTGTGCGGTAGTCAGGTCCTCTTTAAGAGAGGGGGGTCTCTCCACTCTCACTGCACGTCGGCAGAGATGGACGTTTAATTGGATTCTGCCAAATGACAGGACAATTTTGAGGCCGTTGTGTTTATTTCCACCAAATTACCATCCCTAGTGAGCTAAATTGAGCTGAAATTGAGCTGCTCTGAAATTATATTAGATTTTTACACAGACGTAGTGCTGATGATCTGAATCGCCTGAGTCAGTCTGAGCACTGGAAATGTACAACACATTGGTGTGTATGTGGGAGAAAGAATAACAAATAATGTGTGTGTGTGTGTGTGTGTGTGTGCTGGTATGTGAGAGTGTGTTTTTGAGCATGTGAATGTGTGTGTGTGTGTGTGTGTGTGTGAGAGAGAGAGAGAGACTAGATGAAGAGAGAGATACTGTAGGGAGAAGAGATGGAGAGAGATGGAGAGAGGAGAAGAGATAAAGAAAGAGTGAATGCCTGCTCGAGAGGTCAGGGATGGGGGAGGTTAATGCCAGACCCTGTCAGTCAAGGTCAAATTGCAGAGATGGAGAACGGAGGCAATCGAGTTTGGCCCTCTAAGTACAGTGTCTGATCCCCCCTATGGGAATTTACCATGGAAGGGAAGCACTGCTCTTGGGCGAGATCAGGCTAAATCGCGCCTCGTCTGTAATTGATATTTTGTCAGTGGAGAAGTTGATGTATGGGTGCCGCACTGAAGGTAATCTGCCCACGTCAGGAACACCCTTGACTATGCCTCAGTGCCTCACCCTTATGGAACATGGCTAATTATGACATGCAAATTTAATTTCTCCACCAACTCGAGACTGTCAAGACTTGGAGATACTTCTTAAACAGCTCTATTATGTGTGTGACTCAACTGTGAAGCAGTATGCAAATGGTAATGGGCTTTTAAATATCCTTCTCCTCAGGTGAAGTTAGATGGAACACTTTGTCAAACATTCCTCAACATGTAGTCAAAGAGAATTTGAATTTGATGTCTGACTGACCTTTGCCTTCTTAAGAATTTAAATGGAACATTTTTTCAAACAGTGTTGATTCTTTGGTCTAACCATCACCTTTAAAAGAATTTAAATGGAACATAATTTCAACCTCTGATTCTTTTCTTTACTGATTGGTAGATGGAACTTCATTTCTCAGACAGAAATTCTGTCTGAGTGTCTCTTTTATTGTTCTCTCTCTCTCTCTCTCTCTCTCTCCTACTCATTGCTGCAATGCTGACACAGGCTCTCTGAGAAATTGAACAGGGACTGACTGTGGGTGCATAAGCTGTGCATGTTTGAGAACAGTCGTCATAGTTTCCCCCCTCATGGTATCCCGACCCTTAGTTATTTCCACAGCTGTTGACCTTGTGGAAATTGGTGGCTGCCCTTGTCTGTTCCCCCGGTCAACCCGTTCAGCGCACATCACCCGTGGCTGTGGCCTTTGTGGATTGTCATCGGTTCGTAGCGGGTGATTCAGAGGCTCCAGTTTTTGAGTATCCTGCCACCCCCCCCCCCCCCCACCCCCTAGGCACACACACACACTATAGCAAACTACCTCTTCTCTGAGTTTGCATGTGTGTGTGTGTGTGTGTACACAGTGCACTTCACGGGTTGGTGCCTTTCACAAGGGAAAATACAAACAGTGCGTGCATTATTCATAAGACTTCCCCCCCCTCCCCTGAATGGTTTCCGAGGGCATTATCAGAGGGGTGGTGGAGACTGCAGGTGTTTTTCGAGGATCACAAAACGGCCATGTCAACTTTATTAGCTGCCAGAGCTGTGATTGTGATGAGTGGATTTAAATTTCCATTTTGCTCAATGGTGTTTTAAGCTCCCACCGCCGACTTCAAGGCAGCGCTGCGACCGTTGACTTTAAAGCACCTAACCCTAACCTTAACCCTAACCCTAACCCTTGCCTAACCCTAGTGCCTTCAAGGCACCTAACCCTAACCCTTGCCTTACCCTAGTGCCTTCCATGCAGCGCTGCCTGGAAGAGAACGTTGGGGGCTTAAAACACCAAGGGCCCTATCATGACAGTCAAAAGTGCATCGTCACTCGTCAAAAGCTTATTCAAATTTAGTAGGATGTGTCCAGTCCACATTGGGAGGGTTTTCGTTATCAAACGCCGAGCACATGGTGCAACAAGGTGTTCCTAGTTTTTTTAATCAGTCATGGGTCTGTTTGGGGCGTAACACCATTTAAACCAATGAGAATGACATCTGTCATTCCCTTTAACGGCACCAAGCGCGATGTCAAAGAAATGCATCGGTATTTTGACATGATTCCCAAACTGTGGTACGTGTGTACCACCGGTGGTACGCGAGCTGCCACTAGGGGGTATGCGAGATGAAAAGGGCAATGTCGGAAAGGTGTTAAAATGATTAATTATTTAATAATCGAATTAATTCATAAATAATAAATAATTTTGAATCGGGTTATAATGATATGGAAACGTGAAATTAAAGGAAATCATTTGTAAACTCTATAATAGGCTATATTTTCATTAAAAAATAAGCTACCCACAATGCATGTGATTTCCTGTGGGCAGCCAGAATATTAGTTTCGTGGAAGTTAGGCTAGAAGGCTGCGCAAACATGAAAAACTGGCTAAAACAGGGACACTGTCCAAAAGGCCTAATTAAAGCGATCGAAGAGGAGGAGGGAGAGAAACAGAGCAGGAGACAGGTAACGATGAAATAGGTTGGGGGGAGGAGTGATGAAGGTGGAGGTGGAGCGCAGGGGGATAAAAGAAAGGACAAGACAGAAAAGACGAAGAAAACTAAAGTATGATGAGGCATATAGGCCTAGGCTTCACGTGGATTGGGAGCGAGACTGCTCAAAGCCACAGTGCGTGGTTTGCAGTGAGGTGCCATCTAACCAGTCTAATGATGTTCTCCACACTGCTTTTTTTTTAGCGTGAGAGCATAGACCAGTTGCACATTTTGATTTTGTTATTTGTTATCATGTAGAGCGGCTAATTAAACATGATGCCTGGAATGCGTCAATAGAATGTGTTACTTTTTTATGTGTCGGATGGTTGGAGTACGCAAGCCGAGTCAGGATGTAGAAGGTGGTCCGCGGGAAAAAATGTTTGGGAACCGCTGCACTAAACCATGCTTTACTAAAACCTAGCATAGCCTTCACACATTTGTACTCATTGGCACTCATTGGCAAAGTGAAACTAACTTTACCATGGTGTCAGTCAACGACAAGACCGTTATATTCAGTTACTTTCACTACTGACTGACAATGGGTTACCATCAAAAACATAGGCTGGAAAAAGCAACACTTACCCTAATATTGCTTAAATGACTGAATAAAACAGCATTTATCCTGCAGAAGAGTTGCTTATATCTCGTGACAGTGCGTCTCCAGCTGTGCTCCATACGTGTCTCTCGGCTCTCCCCTAATCACTTTTAACCGTCATTACCAATTTGCAAATGATGGAGAACAGTATTTCGTAATATCTTTATTCTAATTATGTTTCCTATTGTAATCGTGCAATTTGTAATGTTTTGCTTGGACGTGCGCTGGTGTGCGTTCATGGATGATAGGTGCACCCGCCAATATGACTGTTGACAATGCGCTCTTAAAATAACATATAAACAACTCGCCATTCGCTAAGTCACTCCCTAAGTTGTTAATTGCCACACCCCTGGGCGCATTGTTTAAAAAAAATAAACGGGCAAAATTAAGGAATTAAACTTTGCGCTGGGTGGAAAACGAGGCGTTGATTAAGGCCTAGTGGAAAAGTTGATGGTAGAAGGAAGACTTACAGTTATAATGTGATACTATTTATAGGACGTGTGAGGATAAATATGTCGGTAGAAAGTGTTGAGCTTTAGAAAATTTGACAACTACTTAAAGGTGCCATGTGTAATGTCCGCCAAAAATCAATTCATACTCCACGTTCCATAAAAGATGGGGGCAGTATACCTCCAGAAAGTGAGTTTCTACCCTAGAGTAACAACCGAGAAACGTGTATTGCAGTTTGGTTGGCGGTTATGTTGCAACCACACCGCCTCCCATGGCCGAAACTGGTATTATGACACCTGTTGGGCTGTGGCTAGTAATTTAGCATGCTAATTCAGGTTGATATCTCTGCAGCACTATACTGTAACGATTTGATAGCGACACACACAGTTGTCCAATTAAAAGGTTATTAGTTGAGAACGAGAGCAGGGACACAGACACAGAACACAATACACATGGAGCAGGTCAAGTACACACACACACTACACATACAGGGGAGGACGCAGCCCCCCACACAAAAAGGATCACACACAAGGGAGAACTAAAAGGGAAACATGTCACAATAAAGACGCTAACATTAGACTTATAACTTAGGAGAAATACAGACAATAACCCCCAAATGTTCGCTCCCGCATCCCAGCATGCCCTGCGTGGGAGAACGCTAACAATGTCTTGTGCGCCGACGTTACACAGCTCCCCCAACAAGCCATTGCTGTCCTCGGCAATGACCACGAGGTAGCCACATGCTAACGTCGGCATGCGTCGCCCGCCACTTAGTCCATTGCGACAGTACCGCCAATTCACGTGGGGTGCACGCCGCAGGAGCTCACTCAACGGGGAGCCACGCTGCTAGCAATCCAGTGCGGGCGTGCTAGCAACCACGTGGCCATCCCCGCTCGTCACCAGCTCCCTCTCAGCAGCCGCCCTTAGGCTGCACTTTCCGCGGCGTGTCACCGCGGCACTCCTCCTCTCCTGGCGGGGCCCTAGGTGGCCTTTCCAACCGTCGACACTTTACCAAGCACCGGGGTTCGAGGGGGGTCAGATGAAGCTGCACCAGCGCCGCTCCGCTCCGTCGATTCACCGACCAGGACAGACAGGCCGCGACTCGCGCAACGGACCCGGACTGAGCTCTCCGCTGCAGCTACCGTCTTCGGCGTCCCTCCTCGTGTTGCCTCCTCGCAGAGCCGTCCTGCTCTGCTCCTGGCCCGTTCCACTCCCTCGCGGCCTCAGCGAAGGCACGACCCCCGAGAAAGTTCAGAGGGCCATTCCGTCGAAGCTGCCCCACCGTTGTGAGTTTGCTCCCCCCAGCGCCTCTGCCAACCGTCCGTCGTCCAGGAACCTCTTCCTCGCCGCTCTCCCTCGGCTCTGCTCACGCGTCGCGGCCACCGCCAGCTCCAGCCTCGAACCGCCCGGCGCGGAGTCACTGCCCAGGCCAGCGCCGTCTTCTCTGCGAACGCTTCTTCAGGCCCCTCTTCCGGCAAGATCTCCTCCCACGGCAGCAGGCAGGTCCAGGCGACAGCACCTCTCCTCCGTCGGCAGTAGCGATAGAAGACCCGAGCTCTTTAGCAGCCCTTACAAGGGCTCTCTCCGGATCCTCTTGCGTGGGCCTCCACCCAGTGGTGAGGTCTCCCGCTCCCAGCTTCTCTCGCTGAGCGGAGGCCATGTTCGAAAGTCACTTCTGACACCAATGTAACGATTTGATAGCGACACACACAGTTGTCCAATCAAAAGGTTTATTAGCTGAGAACGAGAGCAGGGACACAGACACAGAACACAATACACACGGAGCAGGTCAAGTACACACACACACTACACATACAGGGGAGGACGCAGCCCCCACACAAAAAAAGGATCACACACGAGGGAGAACTAAAAGGGAAACATGTCACAATAAAGACGCTAACTTTAGACTTATAACTAAGGAGAAATACAGACAATAACCCCCAAATGTTCGCTCCCGCATCCCAGCATGCCCTGCGTGGGAGAACGCTAACAATGTCTTGTGCGCCGACGTTACAATACAATATATCATTTTTTAATGACATCATCGCAATTATTTCTTCTTATTCTTTTGATGCGTGTAGCTCATTTTTTGGATGTTTTTACCTCAATTCTTACACATGGCACCTTTAACCCTACCATAGACTGCTTTACTTTAAATACAACTTTTATCGAACCAAGCATTAGAGTTGACAACACATGACAGGACTATCCTATCTCTTGAAATGGTGGCATGCCATTGTTACATTATTAGATAATCTGTCATTAAACCACATGGCAGTGGATAGCAGTTGACATTTTCTGACACGGTTTAACTGGTTATATGACAGGGAGATGAAATGAAGTGTTGCCGTTTTTGTAAAATCCCATTACATATTGATAACATGTCAAGAAGAGCTAACACTACCCCTTCACTGCTGCTCTAGTGTGTATTTTCAGTCAAGGCTAGTTGGCTTTTAGGTTTGTGCTTCAAGGTGTTTCTCTCACTGTTTTTAATCGATGGCAGCAATGTGATTGCATACTTTTTTTGGACAGATTTCAAAGATATCAAGGGGGAAGTCATCTGTAAATGATTGCTAATTGTCCATCTGGGTGTGTGAAGTGGACTACTCAAGTGCTTTCATCATTTCACATGTTTTAAAAAAAATCTGAATAATACATCACCATTGTTACCGGCGGAGATGAGTGGTTCATTATGAACCTGTGATCGGCTGTGTGGGCACGTTGCACCTTTACTTTTAGGCTGTCAGTGAAGCCATGGCTCTCTTTGTTTTCCCTGCCTCTGTTATGCTTGATGTGACAGGCCTGATTCGCATTGCGGTTAAGAAAAGACGCAGGCTGAGTCCATGGATAGAGTAACATGCATTGCTCTTTTCTAGAGTGCGTCATCTGGCTGGTGTCAACATGGATATCTGACTAGACAAACTCTTAAGGTCTCAAATTTAACATAGGGACCTTTTTTCAAT
Source organism: Alosa alosa (assembly GCF_017589495.1). Classification (NCBI taxonomy): domain Eukaryota; kingdom Metazoa; phylum Chordata; class Actinopteri; order Clupeiformes; family Clupeidae; genus Alosa; species Alosa alosa. Next base: position 12,393,766 of record NC_063190.1, on the reverse strand, counting down.
GGCAGGGCTTAAAGGATTGGAACATAAGTTGATGTAATGCACAAGTCAGTTCACATATGCATACAGTAATATATGTATACATACAGGAGTATTGTGTGGGTACATGTATATTGATAGACAGGGAGGCAAACAGGCAGACAGACGGACAGACAAACAGACAAACAGATAGATAGATAGATAGATAGATAGATAGAGATGAAGTTCTGACTTCAATCACTCTTCAACACGCACAGAGCAGAGACTAACTAGCACATTGCATTCATGATGTTTAGATCATTATTGGAAAATATCAGATGGCCTAATTATCAAGTTCTGCATCAAGGCACAGGTGACCTGGCCAGGTGAAAATTATGTATTGATCTCTGGTATGTTTCTTTCTTCCACACACGCACACACACACACACACACACACACACACACACACACACACAGAAACACACACACTTCAAGTTTCTCTCTTTTTCTCTCTGTGCCGACCGGGCGTTTTGATATTGAAAGCAGACTGACTGCGCAAGGCTACAGGCCGGCTGCCGGGTCCCATGCCGTATGTCAGATCACCTGCTGTGAGTAAGCCATATGTGCTGGGTGTCTAGAAATAGACAGAAAAAACACCAATACGTTTGTCTGCCTAATTCTGCATAACACTACTGTGCAAATCATATCAGTGTGGTTGATGATGAGACGATGAGCGAAAGAAAATGTTTTAGAGTTATATAATGTGTACAATTAAACAGAAACCCCTAATGTTTAACAGACTCTTACAGGGGGCTGCTAAGTAGATGTGTTAATAGGGATAAATAAACAGCAGGATGCCACACACAAACACATTAGGCTGAAATGAAAGAAATCTATTCCAAATTTGGAGTTCTTAAAGTCACATTACGAGTGTAGCAAGCTTACATAAAGACACATGTAAATATCTGTGAGGGATTTTGCAAGGCAGTTGTGTGCTTTTGTCACACCTAACTGTCAACTCAGACAGAATATGGTAATAATGAGACCCAGCTTTATGCAAATAAAATACACATATGCCAAGTTTGAGCGATTGACCTTGTGAAATAATGCCTTTCGTCGTAACAGTGGCATGATAAATGACTGTACTACCTTGACCCATGACTAGGTTTCTGTCTCCTCTCTATTCTATTATGACGTCCTACAAAGGAAAAAAAGAAAGAAGGAAGAAAAAGACACATCAGTGTCCCAGAAAAAAGTGTAATTATGTGAGTAGGAGGGAGAAAAACCCTGGGAGAGAAATCTCATCTCTACAGCGACGCAGGGCTTTAGAATATGCTGCTCTCTCTCTCTCTCTCTCTCTCTCTCTTACTCTCTCTCTCTCTCTCTCTCTTGTTCTCTCTTTCTCTTTCACTGTGTCACTCTCTCAATCTCTCTCTCTCTCTCTCTTGTTCTCTCTTTCTCTTTCACTGTGTCACTCTCTCTCTCTCTCTCTCTCTCTCTCTCTCTCTCTCTCTCTCTCACTCTCTCTCTTGTTCTCTCTCTCTCGCTCTCTTACAATGTCCACAAATTGGGACAAGTGCTCTGCCATTTGGGGAAAACACAGCAATATAGCACAGTTTTAAAGAAACAGCATGATTCATGATCTTTTTTATTCTTTTATAAATTCAGAGACTTGGTTCACCGGGCTCCGTAAATGCCACAGTGTTGTCAATGAGCACATCTGTGTTCGGCTCCACTGAAGGTTGTCATCACAGCATAATCCATCCCTTTTCTCTGCAGTGGTCAAGATTTACAGTATGACAGGCAAGATGCCTACCGATATCCGACGTCGCCTCCCTGTAAAGTAAAATTATACGTGCGCCTTTGAGGCCAATGGGTTCAAATGGGCCGGCATCCATCTTCAAGAGATATGAAACCATAAAGAGTTGAGGGGACACGGATGTGGTGTGATGGATGCTCAATATACTGTACCATCCGTGATGGAACCGCTGTGTGTGCTCAGACAGATGGCTGTAGAAAATGAAGCAACCAAGACAAGAGAAATGGCATTTGGTTTTATATGTAATTTTGACCACACTAACCAGCTGTACCACATGATTTCATTGAGAGTGTAATCCAAAACAAGGCATAAACCCATAACAACATTACCTGCCGTAGTATATTGACATGGTTGTCTCAGAAATTAAGCATTTTGTTTTGTAATAGCCCGCTTTCTAGATTGTGTCTTGGCGAGCTAACTTTCCCAGTTTTAGATGGTCCCTTTAAGCCTCATACCTTTTGTGTTTGTATCTTGGTCAGTAAAGAATGTGAGTGCTAAAGAACTGCAGGCAAGCTAACAGAGCATGGCAATCCAGGCTTTCTGCACATCTGCCAGTCACCAGGGCTTAGCTTTGGACTCCAGTTTGCAGGGCTTAGCTTTGGACTTCACGCAGCCCATAATGTCACGGGGGCAAGCTGCGCGGAGAAGTGAATGAATGTGAGTAGTTGTGCCATTTCAGCCTCCTTAATATTCAAGTCATATATCTCGCACCTTCTCCTCGCATATGTAGACGCTTTGGGGAATTAAAAGAGACCGTATTATCTGACCAACTGGTTTTTAGACTGAAGTGACTGCTGCTGATGCTCCGTATCTGATGCTCAGACTATTGTTACACATGGCAAAGCACATAATGGTCTATTTCTCAAGAGAAACACATTTTTTTGGTGTACTTCATTGGTGATTCACTTCAAGTCATCTGGTTCCTGTCTAGATTTTACATGTTGTAAGAGATCTTGCAGGAATATTTACTGTATGAATAATATATTCTAATGATATTTTAGACAGCCCATAACACTGACTCATTGTGGCATCTTGGGGTATGGCCAGTTCCTTCAGCACAGACTGCAACATTACACTATTACATTATTAAATCTTTATTTGTTCAAATGCAAACTTTTTAGAATGGATGTGGCCTGGGTATGGCCCAGAGCTGGCCCTAACCTGCCTGACACGGCCCTGAGCTGGAATGGGGCCAGGCAGTTTATCCGACATCCATCAGGACCAAATCCCGCCGAGAGTCTGTGTGTCTCTGCGGACCTTTTTTCACTAAGCCTCCTCGAATGATTATGGACAAATGATGAAGTTATGCTTGAGGGTTTCAACCATTTCTTCTCCACTTAATCATATGTTTATGATGAGGATGCAGGGGGTGGGGGGGGGCCTCTACCCCTAGTTTGGCCTCTACCCCTCGAGTGGGCAACTGGTCATCATTCCTAATCACTGATACTGTTTCATTTGTCATTCACAGCCTTTTCTTATCACGGAAAGCTGGATCAGGTCATAATGTACAAGGTCATAATGTACAAACATGGTTAATTCATGTACTCTTTAACACACACACACACAAACACACACACACACGCACACACACAGATACACATACACATATACACACACACATACACACATACACACAAGACAAACACAATAAGAGAGAAAGAGAGTATAAGTATAAGTATATATACTTTTTTGATCCTGTGAGGGAAATTTGGTCTCTGCATTTATCCCAATCGGTGAATTAGTGAAACACAAACAGCACACAGTGAACACACAGTGAGGTGAAGCACACACTAATCCCCGGGCAGCTGAGCTTCAACGGGCGGCGCTGGGGGAGCAGTGAGGGGTTAGGTGCCTTGCTCAAGGGCACTTCAGCCGCAGCCCACTGGTCGGGGCTCGAACCGGCAACCCTCCGGTTACAAGTCCAGAGTGCTAACCAGTGGGCCACGGCTGCCCCTCAAAGAGAGAGAGGGAACAAACAAATACACACGCAGGCAAAAAGTGAATATGAATTGGTTAAATGAGCTCTTTTTATTCATAAGATAACATATAGGAAAAATGTATGAGAATGTATTTGATGTAGAGGTGAATCATTCGTCTTCATCCGAAGCAACTGCAAAGATTATCTGGATTATTGATGTTTTGTTATCTATGCTTACAGTACATATATGCCAAGAATTTACTTAGTCTTCCAGAGAAGGTTCTCACATTTAATCTCCAACAGCTCGGCAACCTCTTTGATTCATTTTGAAATGGAATAAACTAAATCTGGGAGCTTGTGGCCATGGATCGGACAACCCGTCCTTAAAAAATAAGAAAAAAAGCTCAGTTTCTCTTCTTGAATGCTTTCTCAATTTGGACTTTTCTATTAATCTGTTGAGAGGAAACCATACATATTTCTCAAAGAAATTGGAACTGGCTTTAGTACCTTGATAATGCAGTCCCAGAAGACATATCTGCCAGTTGTGATGAGACAGACAGTGGATTAAGCCAAGCAAGTGCTCTCTCAGTCTCTCTCTCTCTCTCTCTCTCTCTCTCTCTCTCTCTCTCTCTCTCTTTTGCTTTCCATCTTTTAATCTCTATCCTTCTCTTTTCTCTCCCTTTTGTTTCTCCATGCAAGTGTTCTTCACAATAAAATTTCACTTGAAAGTTAGCAAGAGAGGTTCTTAGTATGTGGTACACATATTTGCAGACAATAATGATTGTGCATGGTAGTCACAACAATGGCTACTATTGACAGTTAGACAGATCATTACGTATACAGATAGACATATGAGAATGTATGCCATATAAGGGATGAAATGGCAAACAAGTAGAAAACAAAACAATTTATAAACATGAAATGGAATGGAATAAATAAGGCATGGTGTCTGAAATACATGCACGATTTGATTGGGTACACTGCAAAAAATCCTAGAATTCAAAATCTAAGTGAGATAAATAAGCTTAAATCAAGGGAATATATACTTATTTTTCTAATATTTGCTTATAACAAGACAGTTTTGCACTTTTTTGCACCGTTTTGACCATGTTATAAGTGACAATCTTCTTGTTCTGTTGGCAAATCTTGCAAGCGAAAGTTTCATGTTTTGTGGAAAAACTACTTAAAATAATTATCTGGCCAGATTTGCCAATAGAACAAAAAGATTTTAACTTAGTGAAAATGAAAGTAAAAAAAAAACTTAAATCAAGTGCAAAAATGTCTTGTAATATGCAAATATTAGAAAAATAAGTACATATTCACTTGATTTAAAGGAACCGTATGTAAGAAAAATATTTCAATTAATCATAAAATGGCCCTGATATGTCACTAGACATTAAGAAATCATGTTCATTTCAAATACTTATATCACTGACAACAGTAGTCTGGCCAGGATATTGTCATTTAAAAAGTGAAGTTGCAGCCCTCAACTGATGTTGATGTTGTGTTTTGTCATGTCATGTTGTGTTTTGGCCTGATACGCCACCCTCCACCTATCTACTAATCACAAAGTCAGTAGTGTTTCCCCATCAGGGTTGGCAACCTCGAGTCAGGGGGGAGGGGGAGGGGATGCATCGCTCTTCAGTATTTTGAAAGTGATTGCAGTACCAGTTTTGGCCACAATCTTACATATGGTTCCTTTAAGCTTATTTATCTCACTTAGATTTTGAATTCTAGGATTTTTTGCAGTGTATAATTGCAGAAATATAAGAAGTTATTTATATTCATAATGCATAGATAGATAACCTTCAACTTTGTGGTAGAGAGAGTAAAACTATTAAGCGTGAGCAATAATGGCTTAGATCTGCACTTCTGAATATTTCAAAAGTGGATAAAAAAAGAAGACCTTAAGGCATGTAGATCTGAACCTATCTCTAGTTCAGTTCAAGAGCAATCTTGTGTTCTGTTAATCAATTTACGGCAAGGCTTATGAGCTATGAATTCGCATGAGTTAGTTCCTGGAATGGGTACCTATTATCATCGTATGCTCCTGCGAGTCAGGGCCAATCATTTATTAGCACTTGCCAGCATGAGGAGGAGTCCCAACTGCAAGATTTCTCTAATGGATGAGAGAGAGCTGAAGTCTCCCTGATTATCATTGATTCTCCAAACCAATTCTCTCACTTTGTTTGCTTTGATAGTTGCGGCACATGAAAGTGTTGGGGAGATTGAAATTACAGCTCCCTGTGCAGTGGGCATTGTGAGGTAGTGGCGGGCAGGGGATGGAGGGAAGGTTTGGGCTCCCGTGCTCTGGCTTGAGGTTCCGCTAATCGGGAGAGAGCAGTTGGCCAGCACCACCAAAATCTGTAATGTCTGACCCTCAAGAGCTCACAGAACTGAAGGTCTCCAGGCAATGATGACATGAAAGCTTCGCTGCTCGCTTGAATGAAGCAGCAGCAGGTTTGTAAACAGGGGCCTTAGGAAATAGAAAAAAGGACATGTGATATGTTTTTCACTGAAAAACAAGCTTGAGATTGTTTTTTTTTTAGTTTCATTACATTTTTTGAAGACCCCACCTGTATTGGATTTCTGTCCAAGCCTCCATGAAATGTTTGCTAAATTGGGTCTTTTTTTGTGCCATGTAACTTCAAAACACAGTTTTGCATTTGATCGCAATGTCAGTCTTTTTCAATGTCTCTCTTTCTCTGGACCTGGGGCATTGACATCACTGCCTTAAACATCTAAAAGGAAAACATTTCTCATTCTCATGGATTGACATGATCTTATTTACCATCTAAGGAGCTTAAAGGAATTATCCGGAGTAAAATGCACTTTAGATCAATTTACGGATGATTGGGAGTACATACGTTGAGTTGACATCCAAATCATGTCATTCGGATGTGTTTTGAGAAAGTTCGATGTTACCGTCAAAACTCGTTAGCCTGGAAGTGACGCGAGCATGTCATTTTGCCTCTACAAAACGCTATTTTTATACCTCTTCTACAGTTCCAAACAACATTACACTTACGTGGTAGTGAGTAGAGGGTCCCTAAAGCCAAACCCGAAAGTATCCCGAGGTCTTTATGTGGTCGGATAGAGAGTCCAGAATGAATTTCATCAAGCCAGTACCTTTCGGAAATGTTGCCATCTTTGCTGCCATCTTCAGGGGAAAGTCCGTAGGAGTCGATTGCTGAGTGTGGAGTAACACGCCTGGAAATTCACAATTTAAAATTTTTTTTTTTTTTTTTTTTTTTAACATAGTCCAGTATTTCTTTCGAAATTGAAATGAAGTTGTATGGACTGGACTATGTTTTTTTTTTTTTTTTTTTTTTTTTAAACGGTGACGAAATTGTGAATTTCCAGAGCGTGTTACTCCACACTCAGCAATCGACTCCTACAGACTTTCCCCTGAAGATGGCAGCAAAGATTATGTGGTTTATCCGACCACATAAAGACCTCGGGATACTTCGGTTTGGCTTAAGGGACCCTCTACTCACTACCACGTAAGTGTAATGTTGTTTGGAACTGTAGAAGAGGTATAAAAATAGCGTTTTGTAGAGGCAAAATGACATGCCCGGCTAATGAGTTTTGACTAAAAACGGTAACATCGAACTTTCTCAAAACACATCCGAATGACATGATTTGGATGTCAATTCAACGTATGTACTCCCAATCATCCGTAAATTGATCTAAAGTGCATTTTACTCCGGATAATTCCTTTAACAGTGTCAGTGCCCTCAGCTGTCTAATGGTTGGCTTCTCCTGGTATCTAATTGGACTTCCAAACAGTGAAGGCTAAGAGACACTGAGGACACTGACAATTCAAAGGCAGCCATTGTTTGCCCCCCAAAAAAAAAAAAAAAAAAAAAAAGAAAAGTATAAACCCTCTCCCTTCGTTTGACACAGAGGGGATTGGCAAAGGACATGAAGCTCAACAAAAACAGCAGACCGAACTCTTCTGAAATGGTAGTGTGTGGGAAGGGTCAGACTGGCTAGACAGTCAGATGGTCTGCAGGAATATTCGGCACAGAAAACAAACAGACAGGTTTATAGACAGAGAATATACTGGGTATTCAGGTAGTTTCAGAGGAGACAAGAAAGGGAAGATGATTTTCCTTTTCCAGATAGTCACCGTCCATCTGCAGAAATTCTGTACAGAAAAACAAACAGAAGATTCTGCACACCTCAAAATATACTGGGTATCTAGGGTATGGAAGAGGAGAAAAAATTGGTGTGTGTTTCTTCACTGCTGGCCAGAAAGTAAACATTTTGTGTTTCCAAGCCATGTTTTGGCATGGTTCACTTAAGGCTAACCTGTCCGAAAATGTCTGCTGTCAAGCGGTAAGATTGGCAATCTCTCGCCCCTACCTTTCCAAGTGTGTAGTTCAGCCTAGTGAAGCCGGTAGCTACTTCCCAGTATAAATATAGAGTACAGAATATAGTTACAGAATAATACTTGTTATAAACTTGTTATACTGAAAGTGTTTAGAATAGTGGGGGCAGCCGTGACCTATTGGTTAGCGCTTCAGACTTGTAACCGGAGGGCTGCCGGTTTGAACCTCGACCAGTAAGAACGGCTGAAGTGCCCTTGAGCAAGGCACCTAACCAATCACTACTCTCTGAGCGCCGCTGTAGCAGGCAGCTCACTGCGTCGGAATTAGTGTGTGCTTCACCTCACTGTGTGTTCACGGTGTGCTGAGTGTGTGCAGAGACCAAATTTCCCTCACGGGATCAAAAGAGTGTATATATATTATATATACTATACTATACTAGAATTGGAACCAGAAAGTCTACCTGCTATAAAGTTAACATTGCGAAAATCATGATCGGCTATCTAATGGTGTTTCATGAAAATGATTGTAACATCTTTGAAAAAGAGTTTAGATGTTTAGATTGGCCAACGTTTTATGACACAAACCAACAACTTGCGTCCACTTCAGAGTTTATGGCGTATCAATCGCCTGTAGGTGTAGCCTGAGACTGTGACTGGCTAAGAAGCACTCTATGGTAGCCTACTGTTATCCCATGATAATTTACTTATTTGCACCATCACCATGACACTGACTCTTATAGAGCACCTTACTATGCATACTGTAAAGAATCACAGGCTTAGTCCCTTCCCTGTCACTGCAAGCGCATCTATCTATCTATCTATCTATCTATCTATCCATCTATCCATCTATCTATCTATGACCTCAGCCTGACCACAGTCGGACCACAACTAACGTGTGAATATCACACTATATCACACCTCCTGCACTGTGTCAGTGTGTGATTATATGATGAGGTTGTGTGTCGTCATTGCTACCATCTGGGCAGACCGTGTCTGACTGTATATGGTATGGAGTCAAGCTGCAATGTCTTTGAGTGAGAACACTGTCAATCATACTGAATGTCTTATTTGGGTTTTTGCATCAAAATGTGACAGCATATAAGCTTAAGACTCACTGAAGCAAGTGTGGTGGATGCATTGATGCATTTTTTGCACTCTTTCCTTGACATTAAAAATGACATTTTAATGTTTGACATTACCATATGTCCAATCTAAACAGGATTACCATTAATCAAGGAGGTAAATGCTGCATATCAATGCATGGCTGAGATGTGACTAACTGTGTGGGTCTGTGGGCATGACAGCACATCAAATAAAATATGAACTGGGCTGAGGAAGAAACACATGCCTGCTGAAATCAGTACTCTCTCCTAAACTCCAGGAAATGTGTTTTTATTGGTTGTTTCAGGGCGAAGACATGCATAATCCATGTTGCTTTTTTCATATTTTTCTTCAGAAAAGCATGTTTGAAATCAAGTTTCAAAATAATTTTGTGCTATAGCCACACACAATGACCTAGATCGACTTTTGGGATTTTACTACAAAATAAATGTGTTATGAACCATTTTAAATCATTTAACCATGTATACTTATTGATCCTTTCAGCACAGTTGAACCTGATGTGTGCACAGTTGACAGCAAAGTAAAATCAAAACAAAACAACACTCTTACCTTTACTTCTTTCTCCTTTTCAGGTTGATCTAAATCTCTGGTTACCCATCATTTAAAAATGGGCAATATTAAATGAGTAACTGAGCCACAGGGTTGCTATGTGGCAAGACTTTCCTCGCTGCATGAGCATGTACTAGTTCCCCTGGCTGACTTATGGGAGGGTGTGTGTGTGTGTGTGTGTGTGTGTGTGTGTGTGGGGGGGGGGGTGGTCCTGGATATTCTGCTGGCTGGCTCTGCCATGCATAATCCCGCGTCCCAGTGACATAGCCTTTGAGATTGCGATGTCTGGCACCCCGGGAGAAAAAAAAAAAAAACAGAAACCCCTGAAAAAGCCCAAGCCCCTGTCTGCTCTGCTCAGAGACGTACAGAAGCAAATGCCTCCCCTATGGAGCCGCACTGGAGCAATTTCCAGCCTCCTGGCAGACCAGCGGGGGCTCGTGATTGATGGTATTCTGCAGGAGTCAAGATTTTGATGAGTTCCAGCAACTTGAATGGGAAAAAAAAAACTTTTGAAAAGGAGGTGTGAAAGAGGGGGAAAATGAAGTGAAAAAAACAGACAAAACAAGGGAAGATAAATAGCAAAAACTGCAACTGTGGTTGGTCTGTTTGGCGCAAAGCGGTAGTGAGCGGTGGAATGCCTGGAAGGAAGAGGCCAGAATCCTAGTTAACAGATTATTTCTGAACTGCTTTAGCTGAGGCACGAACAAAGCCTCAGTAAGCACATATCTATATTTTATTCTCCTCAGTTAGTGAACAGGCCTGTCTCTCTCTGTTTTTTGAGTCTGTGCAACTTTTAGCTGTAATCAGGCTTCATTTGTTCTACACACAATTATATCGATTGGCTCTTTCAAACATTGAATTTAACAACATTGACCGTCGTAAATTGCATAGAAGAAATTGCTTGGCAGTCATAAAGCAAATTAAAAGCTGGGATTCAATTAAAAATACATTTAATATGGTCCGATTGATTTTAATTCATTTAAAGCGGCCAATAACTCAGATATTTTATTCACAGCCTTTGAAATACCCATTTTGCCGCTAATAAAGGAATGTTGAAACAGGAACATGCACTGAATGGAAAAAGTCTAATGTTACTTCAGGGTTTTGTGGGGACACGGACATTGCGGACAACCTCCATTGCGAAATTTGATTTGCACTTGGCATGATTGAATTTTTAACACAATGTGATATTTCACAATCCCCCTTCATTTGAGTACCCTTTTGACCGCAGCTAAATTAGTCTCTTTTACATATGTGTTGTAATTGTTTTTGTCATATGCCCCACTGCAGGTGTGGTTACTGTTGAATTACATCATACTGAGAAACACATATACTCTACACAGAGAATTGCATCAGCTATAAGCATTTATCCCCCTTACGATCTGTTGTTGTGTGCCCCATTCGGTAGATTAGGATTTAAAAAATGACATTTTATAGTTGTATATGTGTATATTTGCAGCATTTGATAACAAGAAGTGCCAGGCGATAACCATTGCTCATTTATTTTTATCGCCGGAGTGGAGACAGGCTGCTAATACAACAAAATGTCACACTAACTCTTTTTAAATCCCTCATGAGTAATGCATGCAGGGTGAGCAGAGATCCTATCAACATGCTGACCCGCAATACACTAAGAACCAGAGAACGAAGGAGGGAGAGAGAGAGGGATGGAGAGAGAGAGAGAGAGAGAGAGAATCTGGTTGAATCTTCTTTTCTTGTGTTGTCATTATACATCAGTGTCTCAGCACACCCGACCCACCATCACCACCTTCACACCGCAGGGAAAAAAAATCAATCTTAATTTTTGCAGTGTACTCGATAGCTGGCTTTCCCCCCCCAGAATCTCACATTCCATCTAGAGATGGTCTGTGCGTTGTATAATGCATGCCTGCATCATTTTAACAGCCACTCTCGCCAGCCGGGCTGTCGTGATCTGGGGAAATCTTGTGAAAATATGTCTCATGATGATAAATGTAAATCCAAATGACACCTCCATACAGGATATAAATTACTCTCATCACTTGGTCAAACTGCACAAAATTGCGGGAGGAACAAGTCTCAGATTTGCATTTAAACATTTATAGCATGGACTGAAAATACCCTTTGTTTCTATGGTTTACATTTGAAAGCAGCCTCTCCATCTACACACATGTTTATCAGCAGTGTGATGTGAAACGGTAACATGCAATACATTTCAGTGTCACCACAATCATGGTTATCATGATATTCTCTCACACACATCACAATCACACACTTGAGAGTAGGTGTGGACATATCTGTTTTTCACTGTAATGCAACATTTTAAACCTAGTAATGATTTACACAGGTTGTAATGAATATCAGTCTCTGTTGGTGCGTGGCAAGAAAAAAAAAAAAAAAAAAAAACAATATTCTACAGAAGATACACATGGAATAGCATTTTAAAATGTCTAACCAAACGTAACATATCAGACTAGGATGTTAGGCTACATAAGGAGCTACCAGTCTATTGTCCTACATCAGGACATGCACACCCTGACAAAATCAGCCAAAAAAATCGACTTAACGACTGAACTGTTCTTTCTGGCAGATAATTGAAAACAAAACAAACTGAATTTCATCACTTACAGTAATACAAAGTTGCTCAAAGCAAATAGTAGTTGACCATTGTTGAGTCAAATATCACATTCTGTTTTGTTTGCCAGCAATTTGATTGAATTCAGCATCCATTCCAGCATCATTTCATGCTAGTGGTCTTTCACCACAGCAGCCCCGTCTCGTCTTTGACATATAGACATGTCCATACTACTAGTAAATGAACTCCCCACACTATGTGTACGTCATTTGTCATTATCATCATCATTTATGAAAGTGTCAGAATGGGTTGCCAAATATTCAGGATGTGCGGTATGCTGCAGGAAGTGAACTGGTTATGGGCCGGCCTGTACACCACTTTACACCATGACGAGTCGTCATTCCATATCCCCCTGCAAGTAAAAAGGTCTTGTATTGTACTCTTATCAGAACAGACAGACCAGAATGAGAGTGATGGTCCAGACCACTGTCTGAGACTAAGAGAGCTGAATAGTCTGCCTGCGTGTGTCTTGCACCCGGGCACCCTATCAAGAAAAGAAAGGGAAAAAAATCTGGACAGAGTAATGGAGAATCATAGAGATTTTCAATAGGGTCTGTCCAAGGGGTAGGGGTGGGGGTCTGCTGAGAATGCAACGAGCATGATGGTGGTGTTGGTGGTGTTGCTGCTGCAATTGAGCAAGCATCTCTCGGGTGTCAGACAGATTGACTGCCCCGACTGCCGATCTCTCTTCTCTCTCTCTCTCTCTCTCTCTCTCTCTCTCTCTCTCTCTCTCTCTCTCTTCTCATCCTATTTAAGCCACTTCTATTTGCTCCCAACACCAACAACTAAATAGTGTGTCCATTGAAGGGCACTAACATTGAGAATATTGTCTTTTCTCTCTCCATTAAAGGACCACAAACAACATGGCCTCTCACACACCCAGCTAATCTTTGCCTTGGAGAGTGGCGGCGTCAAGGTTTGCAACATGGCCCAGAATACATAATATGAGGCCCCGGAGAGCCCTCTCTGGTGTTTGAGCTGTTTAGCATTCTTAATTTCCGCCTCGGCTCATGAGTGTGCCTCTCGTGTCAAACACTACCCAGGCTGCACTGCTGCAGATTGTTGTTGTTGTAGTGAGCGCTGTCTCTGAAGCCAGCAGCACGGCGCTGCGATCACCAACTCAACCGCTTTCACTGCTATAGCCCTGCTGCTGCTGTCAAGTATGACTGAGACAACTGATAATGTTTGTACCGTGCTAATGAAGATGTGATTCTGTAAACTACTTAGGTGGGTTTCCGGCAGCTTCCTAATAATCAGCCCATCACAAATGGGTCTCTCAAAGGAATTAAAATGCTAAAAATATAAAGTGATTAACTGCTTACATTAGTCCAGTAGGGATTACTCACCTCATATCGAGCAGGCAAGTTTTATTTTAAAACAGTGCATAAATGCTGTTCAATTTTTACCACATTACCTTGAATTCACAATGTCACCCTACAAAAATGTATTATAAATGGTTATTACTGATGTAAACCGGAATGGTGTTAGATATTTTACTCTGCTTTTTTTTAGTTATGACTGCTTCACTTTATGTCCATGATGGCAAATGGATGTCTGGTGAAAAGCTCCTCTGTAATAAAACATGTCAAGGTTGAACTTTGAGAAGTGATGTACTTAACTGTTAATCAATGCAAACCTCAAGGCTGGGCAGAGTGGCTCAAACTATCGGCTCAAACAAAAGCCCACGTAATGGTTTGATAGGCTTTCAGTCCTGCACACTGTGGTGCTGTGCCTTGATTGCAATCGCAGACAATGCAGAAGCAAAGCTTCTTGTAGAGTTTCTGCACTCAACTCCTGATAACTCTACTCTATTTACCAGAAATGTGGACAATTAAGACTCATTTTGTGTGACTTCTGCCTGTTCCTTGTCGAGCTCGCCCACAGGATTGTAGTTGTGGGGTTGTTCTTTGTCTCTAAGCCAACCATGGCTCTTGGAGACAGTCGATCATGTGTCCTGTTATCAGATCAAACTGATAGAGGCTTCTGATTGCCAGCCATTACACAACTGGTGTGATAGTAAACCCTTCTCTTCACTCTCACACACACATCGTGTACACACACATTTTCATCTTTACACACAAACATGCACACACATATACACACACACACACACTCCTTCAGATTCAAGGCCTAAATGTGTTGTTTGCATCTTGCTGTAGCAGCGAGGATATACAGGAAGAGCCTAAGGAAGACTTTACTCGATGGAAGAGAGTATTAATTAAAATCAATGGTGATGATGATGGTGATTATGGTGTTGGTGATGATTGGTGCAATTGCTAGTAAAAACAGGTTGGTTTTATCGGTAAGCTTTGAGAAATCAGATCTAAATTCCACAATGGAGAGTCCACACTTTGTTGGGGCAGGTACAGAGTGCATATCCATCACAGTGACAGGACAGACAGGCTTTACTGTCACCTGTCTTAAAATAAAACAGCAACAAACACATTCACAGGTGTGCCTGACAGGACGCTCCGACGCATGATTGATTGCATCATCATCGGAATTTGAAAGCACCTCGCAGATAGTGGCAATCTTTTCATTCACATAGGGAAAAAATATAGTGGACATACTTAATACGTCTTTAAATAACTTTTGTTTTAGAAGATAATGAAGCAAAATAACTGAAAAACAAAGAACTAGAAACAACACAAAAATGCACAAATGCACAACAACAAATAAATAGATAATATTTCTTGAACATGTCCCACCCCCCATCCCCACCACATGTGCGGAAGCGTAATCTCTAGGCTTGATCAGAGAACACTTCTCAAACAGGCGATAACACTGACACTACTGTAGCAGCCTCTGTTCTCCCAATGTTGTTTGTGGCATATCAAATGATGGCCATTTCCCTCCCAGAACCAACGCTCCCCACTCACACACATGCGCTCACACACACACACACACACACACACACACACACACACACACACACACACACATCCAGCCCCCTATCCTCAGAGGCAGGTTGATTTATGTGAACAAAGCTAGAGCTCCAGTCCTGCTGTCTGTGCTGCTGCCAGTGCTGTTGCTGCTGGTGCTGGAGCGCTTGCCTCTGCTGCTCTCTCTTTCTCTCTCTCTCTCTCTCTCTCTGTCTTTCTTTCTCTCTCCGTCTCTCTCCACCTGCTCCTGCTGCAGGTAGCCTCCTCCCGTCTCCTTCGCTCCCCGTGCCGCATTTCATTTGTCACGGCCCGGACTTATCTTACCGAACATGCCCAAACGCACCCAGCTACCCACCGATAACCCTGCCTAGCCGAGCAGCAGCCCTGGGCTCTGGATCGCATCGAGGGGTGGGGTGGGGGGGACGAGCACGCATTACTAAATCAAACCTGACTCCTTCTACCTCCAGGAACCTTTAGGTGTTAATTGCGATCTGCTGTTCATCATGCGGTTGCCAGAAATGTTCACCTAAATCACACCAAAAAAATAGCATCAATAAAACTATTGTGTCTGTTATCGGGAATGGCACTTGGTGTAACCAGGACATCTTCAATGGGTCATCTCCAGCAGCTGCTGTGGAATTAGCACATGTGGATATCACTGCCAGCGTATTAAAACGAAACAGCAGACACAGGATATACACATTAAAGATGCAGGGCATGATTCTTCTTTGGTTTCTCAAAAGGGTTGTTAACATTTAAGCTCAGCAGCCAGTCAGATCACGCCCCTTCCCCTCCACACTCCTGCAGCACCTGTGCCGATTGGCTGGGATTGTTTACGGCTCGGTCCGAGACACTTTGTATGTTTTGCATGTACAGAACTAGGACTGTGTACAAACACCAAAGTTGTTTTTACTGCTAACACTGAACGGACAACAAGAGAATGGAGAGAAAAACTGTCATTAGAATCAAAGACTTCTAGCCCTTTTATCCACTTTGGGCTCTCTTGTAAAGTGTTTTGTCAGTTTAGCATATTGTTTACATGATTACCTGTGTGTATAAGTGTTTTGTATGTGGTTGTATTTAATATGTGACTTTGGTTCCATAAACCCAAACAGCCCATGTAAAATGATAATTTGTTATGCAACTATGCTTTAGGCTAGGGGAAGTAAAACCTAATCATATCCTTGGTTAGACAAGTGTGGAATTTATTGGAATTCAGAATTTATCCTTAATGCGTAAGCCCCCCACCACATTCACCCGACCATACGGACCCCGAGAAATGTATTTTTGTGTAAGAAATATATTCCTGAGATGATAATTGGTACACAATTGCCTTCCAGAAATACTTCAAAAACATTTATGCAGGCTACTCTTTCAGTTCACTGCTGTTAAACAGAAATCCTCATTGCTAACAATAAATATTAAACATGTCCACTGTTAAAGCTTAGTGTAATGACAGAATGAATCACAGAGAATTAGGATGGACGCATGACTGGTCTGCACCCAGCGCTGGACACAGATGCTCAGTGTTTGACCCAAAGGCTACTCACTGCCAGGCTGTTAACTGCCCAGGCACAGATGTGATGGGCCATAATAATATTGGCACACACGTACTGACTCTCTTCTCTTGCAACTGATGTTGCAGTTAGGTTTCCGAGCGCTTGAAAAACAGTATTACACAAAGTAAAGTGTTTATGTTGATGTTTAAAGGCAGAATTATTTGACATGAGTTCACATTTCACTGAGGGTGTGGAATATTGAATCAGTCTCTCCACCTGCATTGCCTAATCAAGTCTTTGTTTGGAGAATATTGGTGGAGGCAAATAGATATCAACTTTAATGGAGAAAACCTCTGTGCTGGAGCTGTGCGTCTACTCAACATTAGCAACCATATGTCTCTGTCAACTAGCCAGACTCATTAGTGTTTTAACTAATGATGTTTGGTAGGGGCCCCTTATTTTCCCCATAGAAAAAAACATATAGACATATATGTACATAAACAATGTATCTAAAAACCTATACATTAAATAAATACATAATATTATACACACACACACACACACACACAGATACATATATTTATTAGTGCATTATAGCATATATTATAAACTGCACATACATATAGCTTATAGACATTGCATATATTGCATATTATGCATACAAATGTGCATATTACATATTATATACATTAGAAACTTCAATTCTAGCATGAGAGTCTCACTACAGGCTTGCAGGTCTCGTGCTCACCCTGTTGACCGCTTCCTGTGAAGAGCTATCTGACAGTGTTCCCCAGCAGTAAATCAGTCTATCTGTGCTGCTGGCTGATGCTGCCAGAGGAAGGGTTAATGATGTGGCCATGGCCCGAGCTCTGTCGTGGTCAGAAAATGGCTTTGGCCCGTAAATAACACGGATCAGCAGTTTGGCTTAAATAGGCCACCGCGCGGGTCAGAACTGCATTACAGCCGCAGAGTAAACACTCAGGGCTGGTTCTGGGCAGAGAAGGGTTACAACAGAGCGTCCACTTGTTACATGCCAACTTATAGCATCAGAGTTCATTTCATAGTTTTAATTGAGTTTTTCCCCTCAAAATTCCTTTCAGAACAGTGGATAATGGAGTAATCATGGCTCTCATATGGGGTCTGGATTGCTTCCTTGCTTCCTTCTTTAATGCATTGCTTTTTATATACCCTTTGGCTAAAACAATAGATTCATACAGCAGCAAAATTGGGAAACGAGAATGGCTGGGCAGGTATTATACTGTATCTTATTTTATTTATTGTATGTAATTTTTTTGTGAAATCTTGAGTGGGCTTTTAGCTTGTGTGTCGGATTCTTTCACATTCATTTTAAACAGGTTTATTGTCATTTGAGTGCATTTATCCACTCATATTCCCAAGGAAACATCATAATTGAAGGCGGTGGGAAGCAGAAAAAAGCCTCAAATTGTTGCTGCTGTCAGTTCAAATAATGATATACTTACAAGGCATTTTAGCATTACTAGAATTGGACAGAGAAGCCCCCTTTTAGCATTTCCAATATTCTCAGCCTGATGCATAAACAATGAAAGGAAGTGGGAAGGAGATGCTGTTTGGCTGCTAGTGTGCCCACTCAGGGTACAAAAGTGCAATGCAGAGCACATAGAGAAAAAACAAGTACTTATTTTGATAAACATAATTATCACAAGTTTTCTGAGTAGGTGATACTTGAACTTGAATCCATCATAAGACTGGCGAATGTTTGAGCCTGCTGCCAAGCTATGTGATTAGTTGTCATAGCTACTAATTTCCAGAACAGTCTTTAGGATTTGTTCAGCCTCTATATTCAGATTCAGATTCAGACTTTATTTGTCACATACAATGCAGTGAAATGTTACAAGCAAAAACACACAAACTGACACAGAACAACCTACCAAAAACAGTAACAGACAAGAAACAATACATTCAAGATGTCAGGGGGTTATTGCAGATAGGGAAGAAGTGGGACAGTATTCTCTACAGGGGAACAGTGGTATACACAATCAAAAGTGCTTAAACAGTGCTCTATCTCTTGTTCATAAGTTATTTTAGCACTCACACAAATTATGAGAATGTGGTAATGCTACACCAAAGAAATTGATCTTATCTTTTATGTAACAACATGGTTATGACTTGGTGTGTAGTTTTATGATGGTGGGTTCATATAAAGTTTGAGTGTTGCATGTCTACGTTTATTACCTTACCTCCCAACAAAATGACAACATAGACAACCATGCTACTTTCACTGACCCATCATTTCAGGCAACCACAGATATGGTGTTCATTTCCTTATTTCAGTTTTGTCTTGGAAAATATGGCAAGAGGAAATATGGCAGGTACCACTGGTTCTCATCAGTCCTGGAACAGTCATCGCAAGTGTCAGTCAAATAAATTGCCGAGTGACTAAACATCAACTAATGCGGTATCACTGTTGGATCACCGGATCACTCAGCAGTCTGAGGGACCGTGACTGTGAACTTTAATAAAACTGTCAGCCCACGCCAATACATCTGTACTTAAGCATCCCACAGTCATTGTCACTGTCGCTAAAAGAGACCAAAGCTCAGTGCAAATATTCAAAGACAGAGATGGATTAAGTGTTTTAGTGACAATGAGATGAGTAAATAAGAGGTGGTATGCTCTGGTATTCTCAATTATGTTTTGCAATTCTATATATATATATATATATATATATATATATATATATTTATATATATTTATATATATATATATATATATATATATATATATATATATATATATATAGAGAGAGAGATAAGATGTATGAATTTGACTAAACTTTTGCAGACTAAACCTTACCTATCTGCTACTGCCATTGTGCAAATGTGGTGCATTGCTGATTATTGGGCTGAGAACTGGAATGACACTGGGTGGCAATCTATGTATTTTACGTAATTTCTTGCCTGTTAACCGATGTTTATACATTAATGGCAACATGTGTTCAACTATGATGTTAATATATGGGGGTGGGATATGAAGGGGAATGCCTTTCGTTTCTTCATTCTTCTTTACGATTAAAGTAGTTTGTGTGTGTTTTTCCTTTTAGTGTTATGGTAGTGCAATATTGCTGTAATACCAGATCAGGGCCAGATCTGTTGCAAAATGAGGGACTCCCCGGACACTAGAAAGCAGCTTTGTGAAACAATATAGTTTAAATTCCTCCCGACGCCTTAAGAGTGGTCCAGTCCAGTCTGTTCTCTAGTCTGGGACAGTAAAGCAGAGAAACGAAGTCCTGAGGTTCAGCAGTTAATTATTAGCACAGTCAGTTCAGATAATTCTGTGACAAAGCACCGGACAGCAAATACTAGCTGAGCTAACAATTTGCCCGGAAAATGCAGCTTTGAACAAAAAAATCCATTTAAAGCCATTAGGAAATCTCTTAAGCTGAAGTGAACAGAAATTGTACAGCAATCCAAAACCCCCTATTGGGGATTCAGTGTTCTGTTCCTCTGAAGCGACTTGTTTGTGTAAGAAAATGGTGCCCCCAAGAATATGTGTACTGAAAAGCGAGAGCAAAGGGGGAAGGGTGTGTGTGTGTGTGTGTGTGTGTGTGTGTGTGTGTGTGTGTGTGTGTGTGTGTGTGTGTGTGTGTGTGTGCGTGTGTGCTTGCTTGTGTGCGTGCGTTTGTGTGTGTCTGTGTGTCAATGTGTGTGTGCGTGCGTTTGTGTGTGTCTGTGTGTGAATGTGTGTGTGTGTGTGTGTGTGTAATGTGTATGCATGTGTCTTTGTTTATTTGTTTGTGTGTGTAGGTGTGTGCTTCTGTGTCGTTTAGGGGGAGGAAGGCAAGGGACTAGCCCAGTGTCATGCATTTCTTTACCCTAAATAGAGAATCTCTACAGAATAACTACTGTTAACATTTCCTAACCCCTGTGAACATAGAGTCACATAGCCACAGCCTCACCCTCACTTAAAACCACACAACCACAACCTTGCCATTCAACTGAAGAGCCAGGCTTGCACTCTGTGGTTTATGGGTCAGGGCCCTGATCAACAAGCATGGTGGCACGAATCAAGAGCATTCACACCCACACACACACACACACACACACACACACACACACACACACAGGATTTGATTCAGTGGCTTTCCTGTGCAGAGGTTGGAGTAAATATAAAGCGGCAGAGGCTCTCGATGGTGGTAGACTCAGATCCAGCCCTGAGCTGGGCCAGATGTATTCCCAGAGTGTTCCTGTCCTTAAGGTGTCTTCAGATGCAGTCCAGATCTGGCCCTAAGTCCCTGCTATGGCCGGGGGATGCAAGAAGCATAGCAGACACAGTCTTATCCATCCAGCACCTTGCACCAGCTTAGTGGCCAGTGACACTACAACTGGAAGACCTGTGTTCTCACCTGGGAGAGGCCCGCTCTGCGTGTGTGTGGACCAAATTAGCATTGCTATGCTGTAACAAATAGCAATTGTAGCTCATTTGTTTTTATGAATGATTAGAATATTGGCTAGCATAAAAGATAAGTATAAGTATATATACTCTATTGATCCTGTGAGGGAAATTTGGTCTCTGCATTTATCCCAATCCGTGAATTAGTGAAACACACACAGCACACAGTGTACACACAGTGAGGTGAAGCACACACTAATCCCGGCGCAGTGAGCTGCCTGCATCACTGTTGTTAGGTGCCTTGCTCAAGGGCACTTCAGCCATGCCTACTGGTCGGGGTTCGAACCGGCAACCCTCCGGTTACAGGTCTGAAGTGCTAACCAGTAGGCCACAGCTGCCCAGATAGTACTTAAATGAAGAGCAAGAGCATCTGTTTGCCTTGACTAAGGTAATGTCACATAAATACCTAACAATTTAGATGGAGACACTAATGATAGCTTAGAGATCTTTCAGTCACATATGTGTCCATGCTACATATAGCCTTCTGCCTTCCCAACCCTGGCCAGACCTTTTGTTTACTTCTGAAAAGTGAGAGGAAATCGGAGTGTCCATCTATAGTAATACACTGCCCCCAATGAAATCATAAAATCATTGAGCTTGCTATTCAACAACTAGTCAGGTTTATACACAGTATAACCTCTTGAAGGTCTCCCCAGATTTGGGCTAGACTTGCTTCCAGACTTGTTTCACTATCACTTAGCACCTAGCACCTCACCGATGGCTATAACTAGCCTCGGGACTGGTGAGACTGTTAGTGACCTGCTCACCAAGGTTAACCTGGAAAAGGATCGCTCTTGGCATGTGTGAGTGCGTGTGTGTGTGTGTGTTGGTGCGTGTTTTTGGTCATTCTTAACCCTGATTTGATGATGTCCTTAACGGATTAACCTTAATATAGGTTCAGTATCCTGCAGGAGATAATAGCAGTAACACTCGTAACCCTGTTGTAAGGGATCCATATTATGTAAGTCAGTGCTCCTGACATGCATAAGGTAATCATATTCCACAAGAGAGGTTTCCTGTACATGAGCACTGAAATCTAACTATAGCAGTCAAGCCACATATATTAGCATGCTGGATGTACAGATGAAGACAGAGTACCTTAAATGCATTTTCTAATATTGCTGTTGGCCCGTAATCATTGTAAGATATTACATTGTTAGAGTGTACCAAATGATATTCAAGCTATTGAAGAAGAGTTCGGCTTTTGGGAATAACAGCTATTCTTGTAGTGTGTCATGCTGAGCTTGAGTCAGAATGTGTCTCTGGCTTCTGTTAGGTACATATGGGTGAATGTGGTCTTTAAAAGCAGACATACACTAAAAACATAGCAGCCAACCGTACTTTTGAAAAGAGCTTATTCTTTTTCCTCTGGCGTGTGACCTGACCTCAATCACATCTTGTACTTCACCCGAAA
Organism: Alosa alosa; assembly: GCF_017589495.1. NCBI lineage: Eukaryota > Metazoa > Chordata > Actinopteri > Clupeiformes > Clupeidae > Alosa > Alosa alosa. The sequence continues at coordinate 12,371,230 of NC_063190.1, read as the reverse complement.
GTCAATACCTCCTCCTGTGAGAGGCCTCTCACCATGAAGAGCAGAGCAGTCACTAACAGCAATGTGATTATTACAGTGGCATTACTGGTGTGCCTGCTGCCTCCACGCCGTAAAAACCTCAAGTCACACCAGCACACCGAGGAATACTACTAGTGCCGAGGGAGTACAAACAAAATAAACAGTAAATAATTCATCCGATCATCATGAGTTGAAAACAAAATAAGAAAACAGACAGAGGCCACAGTCACTTTAATGGCAGAAATGGAGGAGAGAGTTCAGCTATGTGAAAGGAAACCTTTCAGCTGAAAATCAGAGCAGTTTGACAACTGGTGAGATGCAGATGAGAAAATGGTTATATGTAATGTATGCATGACAGGAGCTTTTTGTGTTTGAAAATTGAGGTCTCGCAGAGAGCCTGCCATTGAGACTTTAGCTGACACCATGGAAACAGCTCTGCTCCTCTGCGTTCACTTGCTACAAACTCTACTCCTCTGCGTTCACTTCCTGCTTTCTTTGCTGATGCATCCCATAATAGTCACTAGTGGTATGGATACGACTCAATGCCTTTGTCAATGCATGGCCATATCTAATGCCTGTAACTTTTTTAACGGTTATGGAATTATCCGACATCAGACAAAATGCATCACTGAGGCCCACTGGGGGATAATGGACTTTCTCCTTCTTGTTTGACACTTACCAATACACATCATCTATTCAGTTCATTTCTAATTGTACGGCTGACGCTTATCTGAGGCTTTCATACAATGTGCTGATTTCCTCCCCTTCCTCCAGCCTCATGAGGTCTTCACTTAAGCACTCACATAGATATTTTGCCAGAGCAGTGTCCTCCTGGGCCTGCAGAGTGATGACTTTATATGTATTGATTTTCCTCTCTGCCTCAAGGACCACTACCTTAGGGAGCAAAGTCCATCAGCTCAGACTCCTGGTCACAACCATGGATAGAATGGCTAGCATTGCATGGGGGGCACTGAAGTTGAGTCAGAATAAACCGTTGGATACTGTACATTGTCTGGTATACTTTGTGAAGGTGCACAGAATATCAGAGTGTTCTCACCACTCTGCTATGTGTCCCTTGCTCCTGCAACAGATTCCCAATCATTAATGCCAGCCCTCGCTCCTGCAACAGATTCCCAATCATTAATGCCAGCCCTCGCTCCTGCAACAGATTCCCAATCATTAATGCCAGCCCTCGCTCCTGCAACAGATTCCCAATCATTAATGCCAGCCCTCGCTCCTGCAACAGATTCCCAATCATTAATGCCAGCCCTCGCTCCTGTAATGACTGGAACTATGAGCAGTCCGTCTGCCTGATCTGCACGTAGCCCCATTTTATCTGTCAGGTTGTGACAGTTCAAACTGGCTATTTTTAACAGTGGAGTGGGCAGACTGTCAGTGGTATGATCTGCAGACTCAACGCTGGGAAGTTTAAATTGAGGGAGACGAGGTGCACTTTGTGTGGGACGAGGCAGGGCTTGAGGATCAATGCTGCTTCTTGTGACTCATGTTAGATAATAAAGCGTGTTTGGTTAAATTTAGAAGTGCCCATTAAATGATCCAATCCCATCTGGGATTATATTGCATTGAGGTATACAAATTGCACATATCAATTTGTGATTGATTTGTTTTTGTTGTTTTGTTTTTTTACATAGATGCTCATCCAGCTAGATTACGATTTGTGCCTGGTTTGCTGACATTTATGTATTATAATAAAACATGGTATTACAGATATTTGTAAAAAAAATGTTGGAAACACACACACACACACACACACACACACATGATAGGTCAAATATTTTTTCAACTTCTTTGCCAATGTGTCAAATGTGCCACTGTGCCATATTTCCTGATAAAGTGGCAGCGCTAAATGGATCAATATTCCTTCATCCATTCATTGAAGTTCTTCCTTTTATCTGACCTTGAGTGGCCTCTGATTAATCAGCGACTCTGAATCAGTATATTTATTTTAAATTGGGCATATTATACTCTCCATATTGGCATGTAGAAATTGTATGGTATCTGAAATGAGATCTTACAGCCAAGGTTAATTAAAATGCGGCAGTGGTGTCCTAGCTGTCATCAGTGTTTTTTGTCATCTCTTACATAATGAAGAAGGCAGAGCTGGCCAAGGTCAGGGCCAGAATTTCAAAACAACAATGAATAAACATGCCACCAATGAGGGTGCCACAGTGCCAATGCAAATTAATGACAAACACAGAAGGTACAACGTCAAACATTACACCTTTTCATTTTTTTTTTCAAATGTTGATGATGTTTTTGTATTCTTTAAAAAATATTTGTTTTTTGTTTATGAACAATGAAAAAAACAAAAGATGCCATTTAACAAAGTGCACTTTAAATATGCTAAGTGAGATCTGCAAGGGCATTATAGTTGACACTGTGTATGAATATCACAGTGTACGTTTTACATACACACAAGCATTTACACAAACACACATGAGCACATACACACTGTTGATATACACAGACAGAGATGTAGCTGTGAGGACTCCATGGCCGGGTCCTCGGGCCCTTGCGTTTGTTCCCATTCTTTTCACGAGTGTGAGTCTTGACACTGACACAAAAAAAGGGGGTGGCTGAGGGAACGACACTGGAGCCTGACAGTTGACACAGTGAGGGATCGTCGCCATGCTGAAAGCTGCTGCGCTTTATGCACTAGACAAAGTGGAGCAGAGGGGGGAAATTGGCTGTGACATCAAACAAAAGACCAGGCCTGTGTGTGTAGTGTGCGCAGGGAGAATGTTTCAGGGTCTGCACCCTGTGCTAGAAAGAAAAGAGAAACTGTTGAGACACGTTTGCCAGCCATTTTATGTCTGGGATATTGATATGGCTTTGCCTGCTGGGTAAGAAAAAAGGAAGCAAAGATGTGAATTCAAATAAGGAGAAGCATTTGTGTTATCGACAAGAAAAATATCTTTAAATCCACCCTTAGGAAAAACCAACAAAAAGATTTGAATTGGCAATTTCCTATATGCAAATATACCCTTGCAAAATACAAAAGGGAAGATTTGCCTTGGTTTTTCCAAGGCCAGGGTACGGTGTGTACGCTGGAGAGAGTCTGAAATGGAACAAGCCCTGCTTGGTGCAATTCTGTTCAGTTCCATGAATCCAAAAGGAAGTGCCCTCGGGTGGGCCCTAGCGGAGTCAGCCAGGCTCAGGGAGAGTGATGGATTTGGCTCCTGCTTGCCAAGACCACAGCCCCTCTGCCCTCGACCTGTGCCATACTGCCCCCTCTGGAGCTAGACTGCTGTTTCCTATTGTTGATAACCCCCCTCCCAACCAATTCTCTCAGAGGCTGCACCTGCTTGAGTGGCTCACCTGGTGTAGCAGAGCAGGGTTCCATTGTAAAAACAATTGGTAAGTTTAAATCATTTCACATAATTGAAGGGCCCAAAAATACACTAGTGTGCACAGATTGGTGTCACAGTCTCCACCCCCCTCATATTCATGTTTTCTTGGGTTTCCTTTCTTGAGTGAATCAGGCTTGGTTTTCAAGCCTTACACTGTCACTGATGCTGCTGGGCTCTGAGCTGTGTTCTCAGTAACTCAGCAAGTGGAGGTGGGAAGAGAGAGAAAAGGAGAAAGAGAGAGAGAGAGAGAGAGAGACGAGAGGAGAACCACAATAGGAGACCCGTGCGCTGTTCCTCTTCCGCGCAGCTGATGTGCCATTATGGTGGCTTTCAGGCTAGTCATCACGGCCCCTCCATGGCTCTAATCACAGTCTCAGCCCAGGACCTTCCGTCTGTAATCTCTCCGCACCCCTGTGTCCTCTGCCTGGGCTCTGATGATATATATGTCTTCATGAGCGCTCGAGGCTGTCCTCGCCGCCTTAATGGTTCTTGTTGACAGCCCGATATCTGTAGGTTTTCTAATGTGCCTTCGGACCAGGGCTCGGGGTGCGGGTGCAGCAGCGGATGCGGCAGTGTTCGCCAGGCGTCATAAATAGCCCGGGCTGGGCAGCAGCAGCACACTCTCCGTGGCTCTCTCTGTGTGTCACGTTGATTGATGAGAAAGGCAAGCTGTGTTCTTTTGCAGGCCGGGGGTCCATCTTCTGGTTGTGCCGATATACTTATCTGGGCTTAGGAGGAAATGCCAGAATATAGCGATGCGTTAACAGAGAGGGATTAAGTCGGCTGCATCACGCGAGGTACGTGACAGGGGCCTCAACGAGCGGCGCTACAGCAATCATCGAGCAAAAATGCCGACACGACTGACGTCTTACATACCCACACACAAACACATGCACACATACACACACAGAGAGAGAGAGAGAGAGAGATGTACAGACACACACACACACACACACCCACAAACAAACACACACTCCAATCGGATTCCACGGATATAGTACCATAATTTCTGTGGTCTTGTCAGTGTTTATTAGCAGTCAAGGATATTGACAGTTTGATGAGTGGAGCTTAGAGGGAGGAAAGAAGCTGAGGTTTTGTGTTTCTTGAGTCAATACTCCACTTTGCTTAAGGATGGAGCCATATGCACTGGTAATGGATAATCAACACAGTGGTAGTTTTCATACTTCATTTTCCATCAGGGCAAAATACTCAAGCAGGAACTTGGAAGATTCAAACTAAGTGTATGTTCACCTAAACATTTTTTTAAGTAGCCCAGCATCAAAGGCAGACCGATTGGGATACCAACAAAGAATGTAGATCTGTGTGATATTAAGATGTTATTTTTCTTGTCCCAAAGCATGGTCCTATTTTTGAACTGATAAATAATTCCTCTGTGACAGCTCCTAGAAATGTTTAACTCCAACAGACGCTTTGATATATATTCTTGTAAACAATGGAAATGTTGAAATCCTTAGCTCACAGAATCAAAGGAAATTGCACAAACAGCTCAAACATGTCACTTAGCCGCAGAGCAGAGCAAATGTCAAATCTAAATAAAACGACCTCATCATAATATGAATATCATCGATTCTGAGATCTGCCGATGGGGCGCATTGCCAGTGCATTTAACTAGATAGCATTTTAGTGTCCCTAGTAAAGATGAAAAATCTGTATTGAGGATGATTTCCATTAGTGCAATGAATAGATGCCTGGTAAGAAGAAGCAAAGCATTGTTTAAGGCCTACTAAAGAGAGAAATGTTTTGCTAGCAGAGGCAATCAGTGGTTTATTTCTGTTGTGTTCTAAGGTTATGCTGAAGACCACTGCATAATCCCAAAGGCTAAACAAAGGATGGTGCAGAGAGATTCTGAAAGGTTTTTGATGCCAATCTCATTGTTCAGCTCAATTATATGAGGCCCCTCAGCAGATCCATCAAGCATCTTATAAGTTTGAGTCGACAAACAATGGCTTTTCTTGACTCTAATTGGGAATGTTTCGGAGTGATGTTTTCTTGTATTGCGTTACCCTCCTCTTCTTTCTCCTCCTCATCATCATTATCTACAACAAAACAACATAAGTACCCGCAATACAAAACCTTGCACAACCCATATTTATGGAGATACAAATCAATTATTTGGTTTGGTCTCTGAATTGTGTGCATATTACTCAAAGTAGCATTCATGTGCATTGTATTAAAGATGTACATTGTATACCGCATCTTCAGAGAATAAATTATAGGGCTTATAGGTTTATTCAGTCAATATAACAAAAATATGTTTTACCCTCATACAAGGTTCAACATACTGTACTTGACTTGATCTGCCATAATATCGTCAAAAGATAGCTAAGGGGTGGAACTCAACTACTGTATACCCCCCTACATATTTATGTTTGATATAGCTTTTTTGCTCTTTAATTCCAGTGCCTCAAACCTCAGTCACTCGTACAATAATTAATCATATCCTTTGAAGAGCTTTTGAAATGTAGCTCATCAGACAACTAGTGTATTGCTTATGCAACAAGCACTTTCCTGAGGAGAATGAAGTCCTTTGATGTTATGTACAGTGTGTGCATTCAGATACAGATGTAGCACCTCTTTGAATTAGCGCAGCAGTGGTAAGCATGACAACACATTGTACAGTCCCTCAATCGTTTCCTACTTCTCGACAAATGTATCACAAAGTGTCAGAAAGACAGTCACAAACAGGCTTTCTAAAAACAGGGGGTGTCGCCTGGGAGAAGCGAATTCGCAAGACGGAGGAAGCCACTGGCAATCAAATTACCATAATTATTCATTAATATGCAAATGAGCACAGATGTTGAATGAGCAACAGATGTGTTCTTCATGTTTAACAACACCACAATATGATAAACTGCACGGCGAGGCAATATTGACTGGGTGGAAAGCACTGGTAATTTATTACAAAGGCGCTCTAAATATCTTGAATGGTTATTATTTCTAAATCATGTGAATATCCAGCTTTGTGCGAAATTGCATTTGATTTCTACACCTGCAAAACTCAGTGACCCTGGGAGAGAAAGACAGAGAGAGAGAAGGAGAGAGAGGGAGAGAGAGTAGGTAAGTGAGAGAGTGAGAGAGGGAGAGAGAAAGGAGAAGAAAGGAAGAGTGAACAGAACATTTGACAAAACGATTCCAAATAACTGTGTGAAGTGGGGATATGGATTGATTGTCTGCGCTGCCCAGAAAGACAGGAGATGATTCTGGCCCGGGTCCGGCCATCATCCACCAGAGCCGGCTGCTCTCAAGCAGGACCATGGGCTGAGAGAGAGAGAGAGAGAGAGAGAGAGAGGAGAGGGAGGGAGAGAGACTGACTCATGCTGCAGTAACATCAGAAATAATTGGCCTTTTGTGAGGCTGTAACAGGAGGTAATCAAGGCCTCTTGATTAAATGTTAAACCAGCAATTTGATAGCCGGGGTAAAAAATCAGCGCGCTCGGCCTACGACACGTTTATTTCAGGCGTTTTATTTTGGGTCATGATTCCGTGCCACTGAGTCATAATGTTTGCCTTGGTGCAAGCATGAACACAATGTGAACACTTTACATCCACACTGATGACCTAAGATGTTCACTGCTGTAGGAGAACACGTCTGCTGATGGATGCATAAGATGGATTTCACTTGTGAATTTCATTTTCGTCCCCTTTTTTATCTATTCTATTTCCTGTCTTCCTGCCCGCTCTTGAATAATTGCCATATCAAAGCACCTTGGAAGCCTTAGATCCTGTGTGGTGTGTGTCGTGTGAATGCATTTCCCAATGTGCGTGTGAAGTCAGTCAGCCAGTTTTCCACCTACTAGTTACAATTACGCTCAGTGGATCATAATTCAGGGGAGGAGATCTCAATGTCAAACGCTGCTCTCGCAGATGTGCGACTGTCTGACATTGGCAGTGAGTGGCTGCTCGAGTAATACATGACTCCTCCAGCACCTCATCCCACCAGGCCTCACCGTGAATGCCACGCCGTTGGCTGTGGACAAATAAAGCATGGCAGCCAAAGAACCAACAGCAGCAGCATAGTGCTGTTCTTCAACAGTGGATGTGTTGTTGGGACACACAGACAGTGTCTCCACAGCTATTGTAGTCATTGTGGCCGCTGCATTTTTCCAACCTAGAATTTGTTACTTTCTCTTCGCTGCTGTTTTGAGCCCCAAACAATAAGACACACAGGGGGTAGCCACCTCAGGACAAAAATGCACTCCTCCAAGGGCGCTGGGGGAAAAGAGAGCGTCTTTTTTTTTTTGCACAGAATTTTCTCACTTTTCACTTCTCAGGCTTAATCTGTGTGGCACAGATGGCTGACAGCTTTATAGTGGCGGCTTGGGAAATTGAGGGGACTTAAGCATGCAAAGAGGAAGAGGAAGAGTCAGAGCCATCCTAGGATGTTTCAGGGCCGTTATCTCACTAAACGGGATGGGTAATGCTGCGATTTCACACCGGGGATCCCCAAATATACATGCTGTCACCCCAGTAGTGGGAAGGTAAAGCTGAAGGGAGAACACAGGCTCTAGGTAGAAATGCTTTCAAGATAAATGACTGGGCCTTACCCTGTCATTATTCACATCCCCTGCTGGAGCAGGAAAATCAGACTTAAAATCGCAGGCATACATTTCACTGAGAAACAGACATTCCTAATTTATTGTGACATCTAAAGGGGTTATTAAGTAGATTTGTGTGTGGATTTAGTGATCATGAAAGGGTTTGGCTACCACATATCTACAGATTAAGCAGAGACAAAGTGAATGAGGTCTCCTTGATGCACATTAAGGGGTATTGCAGAGTTTTATGGAAGTATGATGATATTTAAAAATCTATTTAAAGGCCTTTTTTAATCTCAAAGCAGTGTTTCTAACACATATCTGCTGAAAGATGTGGCCCTTTTAAATCTGTAGATTTTTTTTTGCTCACCATGATAGATCTCTGTGTTGGCTTGGCACCAAAGCACGAGTGAGCAAAGAAAAAAGCAGCCTACTTCAGTGAACTGAGACTTACAGGCTGGCCATACATTCTCCATTGTTCCGTGTTCGGGATGAGGCCGTATTCTATACCCAACACAGAGTTTCTTGTCTCCACACTGCCGTCATGGTGTGTGTGTGTGTGTGTGTGTGTGTGTGTGTGTGTGTGTGTGTGTGTGTGTGTGTGTGTGTGTGTGAGTGTGTGTGTGACTATACATGTGCTGAATGGAGCCGTCCGTACTCAAAGCCACAGTAACATGTACCCAGCGTAACATGTCCTCCCATCTCCTTTCTCATTGTGTTCCCATAATGAATTCACAAGGTTCTTTTCCCTTGTGTCACGCTTGAGAGGAGAAAATGTGAAAACTCTGCTCTTTGTTGGCTATTTCTTCTTTTGTGTGTACTCTAATAGCAGTCCTTGCCTATGCAAAAGGGGAGCGTTAATATTTTTCAACGGTCACACAGGGCAAAGATGTAGCGAATATTTTGGATATAATCAATGTGTTTCATGTAAAACATTGTGTGCTGATGTAGCGATTTCACAGCTAATGTGTTATTCAGTGATAAAACTGTTTTTGAGGGAAAATGGAAGTTGAAATAAAGGTAAAAATCAAGGCAGGTACTTGATATTATCTAGTCTCCGGCTCTTTCATACCCTCAGTTAGGAAATTGAGGGCCAGATGTAGGCCTACGTACATTTGCGAACGTAGCGTTATCAGCGTCATGGACAAACCGCAGATTGCGAACGCTGTCAGACCCAAGTTTCCGTCATATTTATCAATCGTTCACAGCTTAGTGTAAACTGCGCCTTTCTCTGCCTTTCTCTGCCCATAAACGCAATTTACGAACGTCCACAACTGAATGGCAGCGCCTACATACAAGCGCAGGTGAATGAAGTTAACTGATGACAACATTAAAAAGAATCAAATGTTTAGCGATGAAATAATACCATACATGATAAGCTGTAAACAAGCAGGGAGATAATGAAGATCAGTAGTTCTACTCAAACTACTTGTGCACGTACAGTAGGCTATGGAAGATTGGTCAAATCTAGCAAGTAGGACATTTTAAGTGAATGACGTGAAAGTGAAAGTAAGACATTTGAAAGGCCAACGAAAGTTAAGGTTGCTTTTGGTAGTACAAATACTTTCACCACAAAAAACTGGTGCTCTAAATAGCGATTCTGTTGTCTTTGAAAGATTCTCTTATTGGACGCATTGAACTGCAATTTGGATTAACACCTGCTTTTACAAGGCGGAAGTATTTAGGCAGAATAGGCGTGGCTTTCAAAGAGCAGTCTTTGTACATACCATGCTGAATACATAACTAGGCACTCTTTACTCTTCCCCTCCCATCTTTTTATGCTAAACTCCCACTTTCCCTGGATCCTCCCATGAATGCATATGTATGACATGACAATGCGCAATCTGCCACTTTCAGCTCCGACAGGCAGTTTCGCGGCTTTTATCATTGCGCCTGTTTGTACATACCTTTAAATGATTTTACACGCATTGCGAAACAAATACGCCTGAAATGGGCACAAAAGCGTTAGTACATCTGGCCCTGAGTGTTTGAAACACCTCATTTTTAGCCTGGATGCCAGCTGAACTTAGCCCCGCCAAGTTCAGGTCGGGAAGTTCGGTCTGGATTTGTTCTGTTGTGGAGCAACTATGCCCGAACCAGAGCGGATCGAACCAAAAGAACTCCCGAGCGGTTTTGTTCAGAGCTGAAAATGCAACTGTATTTGAGGACAGATGTAGGTTGCTAGTGACAAAATATTAGCTTTCAGTATGGTACGATGTCTTTGTAAATGACGTTTAATTACAAAGTGTTTGATTCATCCCGGTTCACATTTAGACATTTAGATTTCGCCATCGTCTGTTGTAGAAGATATTAACAGTGCAATAACTTTAAAAAGCGACCAGAAAACAATGTTAAGGCAATTGTGGAGAAGAAGGATGTTTCAGGTCTTCTTCCTACAGGATTCACCCCATGTATCGGTTGAAACATGCCCCTTAATCACATCCCAATGGAGCAGTATCAGTATCACTCATATTCTTTTAAAAAAAGAAAAATTGGGGCTTTTTATGCCTTTAATCAGAGAGGATAGTGGAAAATGACAGGAGGCGAGTGGGAGAGAGAGTCGGGTGGGATCCGGAAAGGACCACGGGGCGGGAATCGTACCCGGGTCGCCGGCATACGGTGCAGGTGCCCCAGTCCGTCGCGCCACGCCACGGGCCATCAGACTCATATTATGACTATAATTTGACAACTTCACAACTTTGGGATGAGACAAGTTTTATTCTAAACCACATGTGTAAAAGACTCATCTTGTTATCTTTTGAGCTGCTAATTAAATGTGATTCCTTCTCCACTTAAAATAAGCTGTAGGGATGATACTATTTAAGCTTGGTGCATTTATTTACTGTCTTCATACTGTTCACTCTGGAGCAGCTTTTAATGGATAGGAAAGCACTGGCACCAAGGAAACCAGACTCTTTTGTTTGCCTACATAAAAGACTTTTAAAGATGGAGAGAGAGAGAGGGAAAGAGAGAGAGGGGGGGAGAGAAAACAAATGTAATCCTTATTGTAATTGCTGGGCCTGTTCTCATCTCGTCCACTGTCCTCTTCTTCTTCCTCTCCCTGTATGTTTCGCGTTTGACTAAAGGATGTACTTGCACATCAGGTCAGATCATTTGTGCGGGACACACCACTACATGGCTACCTATTTCCTGATAGTGCATTCTGTCCTTTTCCTTTTTGATTTTTCTCTCTGCAAATGAGGTCAGTGGCCTGGTCCTCCGATGGCCATGAATTCAATTAAAGCCATATTTTTCCCAGATTGCTCCCCTGCAATGTATTAATGAATGACCCCCTATTACAGTGCCCACAAGATTCCATGCCAGCCCCTTTCTCTCTCCCTGACCGCCACTTTGTTCTTTTAAAGGCTACTGGGTACATATAGAGTACTTCTCTTTTAAAGGCTACTGGTTTAATGGCATATAGAGTACTTCGATCTTATCTGGTGAATTCTCATGTTTAAACTGAGATAGAATGATGTGATGTAGAAAAAACCCCTCTCATTTGCTCAGTCAAATCATTGATTTAGTGAGATTTTCATGATTTTTTGAAGTAAATATTAGCCTAATAGCTGCAATTAGTAGTGTTCAATAAAAATATATCAAATCCAGTTTTTAATTGCCATTAGTGAATAATTCAATTATGTTCTGAATGCAAATGTGTTTCTATCTGTTTCTTGAAGTTACCTCCAGCACTGTATTTGATCCTGCTGTGTACTGTATGTGTGCATGTTGTGCAGTTTGGTCCCTGTCACACTGTGGCACCATGCAAATGTCACAGGGGCTCATTCTATATATTGGTAAAGCTGTGGACTGAAGTGCAGTGTGTAAATGACTCAGCGTGAGCCCTCCATTGTAACTTGTAGTGACTCAAGCATATGATAAACATGATATAACCATGACATGATATATGCCACATTAGGTCTTTCAAAGTCATAGGAGTTGGTGTCTGTAGTACCATTATGCTGTCACGTCTCAATATTTGGAAGGGTTTGAACAGTGATCATAAATCCATATGTCACAACAGCTGATGTTGTATGGCCATAACCTGTCACAGGATCAAATATTATGAGTTCTCGCATGACATCCTTTTATTAGTGGAAGCAACCTGTCATTGAAATCTGTCAACCCGCTTTGACGTGTTTATGACATGGTGGCTGAATTCAACTGAAAGGTTCCGGTATGTAGCCAGTATGCAGCATGTCCCTATACAATTCTCTCTTTCGCCTCTTATCTAAATTGTGAACACATTCACGAGTCATTGTTTCTACATGATGGGTCTGGGTTTCTCTGAAAAATGCAATTGCTTTGTCTCCGTTTAAGAAATTGAGTTTTTTTCTTGCTCTTGGACTGACTACAACAAATAACCATCTGCATTGATATTGATTGTCTTTTCCTCACATCAATCGATGCACTCACTGTTTCTTTGTGTTTTAACAGCTTGGCAAGAAAAATTCTGCCAATTGGAAATGCAGAGTTTCTCATTTGTTTGGCAGGAGTCAAACACAAGCAGTTCAAGGTGAACAGCTGGACATTCATACTGTACTCATACCAACCATACTCTGTGAAACTCTAATACACTCAACATAGTAGTTAAGTATATATCGATCTCATATCCCCACATGTGGGAATTAAGTATTTATTGATTCAGAACTTATTTTGCCAACATCAAATAAATTGTATGTGACTGTAGGCAGGGTTGTATACTCCCTAGCCTGTAAAATTATGCGCACAACATGTTCACTTTAGCCTCAAACTGCTATTACTAAGTGTGCAAAGAGGAGCTCATCTTGGAGAAGAGAAACCAGCAGTGATTCCCTCCAAAAAAAAAAAAAAAAAAAAACTTGTGTGAAAATGGTGGCCTTTGTTCCCGCTTTACTGGGTTGGCCCTGCCAAGCAGTCACTGTCAAGGTCCTGCTGAGGAAGGCTTTTTAATGGCTAGCCGAACTAGCAGCACTTTGTAGGGAGCCTTCAGTGTAGCCAGAATTAAGAATCTCCACAGCGTTCCGGAAATTGATTCCCTCCCTTCTCCTTCCCATCGCCAACCGAGCCAGCCAGCTCCACTTGGGTATGTGGCACTCCATCGCCCGTCACAGATCTCTCTCTCTCTCTCTCTCTCTCTCTCTCTCTCTCTCTCTCAGAGAAGCCCCCCTGGAACTTCTTGTGGGCCTATCTTGTCAAGAGATCGTTGACACATTTAAAAGTGAGAAATGAGTGCTCTGAACCCATTTTGTCTCGGTTTTCCAGAAGGACGCGCAACGGCATCTGTGTCACACACCGCTTCTGTCGGGGCTAAATATTTAGCGAGCGAAGTGCCTGAGAAACAGCACACATGAGTGTCCTAGCTGGCTCGCCAACTGAAGCAATTAGAAGTGCTCCAGAGATGAACAAAATGCTTCTGTCCATCTGCATGCAGTATTCCAGATTCATAGAGCTACAGACACACTGTTCTGCATAATATGTAAAGTAATTGTTCTTATTACTGACATCTCTATGCACTGTTTTCAGCTGTGATGGAAACACAGAACCAGGGGTGGTGTGCTTGCAGCCTTATGTTGTTGTATAACTACCTGTGTTACAGATAGTGTTTTCTTTCTTAATCTAATAGGCTTGTTATTGTGTACAGAAGTGCTTTTATGAAGGACATGCTATGTCTGCTAGTTTATTTGTTTTGTCTCATTGCAATTACTAAGTTACATGAGGACAAGAAAGTGCAAGTAGAAAAGCTTTGTGACCAAATGTTCTTTAGAGACATAATGAAAATGTTTGTTTAAAGCTTAGGTTGGTGCTTAAGAGCCATGTTTATTAGAATGTGTGGTCTGAATGAACAGTGCTGACAGTATAGCTGTGTGATGCCATCTCATATTATGCCATTTCATGTTATATGATATTAGCCTACTGCTAGGTATCGTCCAAATGACAGTAGGGTTTGTCGATGACCAAAGTATGTTTAATGTTTAATGTATGTATTGTGTTTAATGCAAACATTACATTTGCTCTCTTGTTTACTCCATAGGATACTGATCCTGGTCTGTAGTCTGATTGGGGACCCAATGCTTTGACATTTGACATTGTTGCTCAGTGTGCTGGGTTGTCATGGCTACCACACCCATGGCCTCGTAATGGGAATGCTTGGCATGTTGGTGAGACTCTCTAGCATACGGCCAACGCTAATTACTTCTGATCAGGGCAGGCCAAGCTTCTCAGTCAGTCTTAAGTGCCACCGTCACCAGTTCCGCCAGCTTGGTTCAAACTTGCCGATGCACCAACAGTGCCGGCTGTTCTATCAGCGTTTAAAAAAAAGTTATGATCTCCAGTGTCATTAGCACCCGAGGGTGCAACCGACATTGCCTGCGTCATACCATTCTTGACCTGTGTGGGTTCCTAGCGATGACATCTGCTCATCTATGTCGGCGTGAGCATGATGTGTGACTTGTTACACGCGCTCACGCTTTTCACTCGTGCAAATCATCTCCCAGATGGCTCAGTGCCAGCTGTCTCCCAGACTCCACAGTGGAGTGCCGTCTCAACTCGGACTCGGCGCTCGACGATGACGCCCCCTCCTCTTCCTCGACAAAGGCCATCTCCCTTTTGAGACAGGGCCGCGTGGTCCGGGCGGCTGCAGCTGTCTGTCTTGCCTCGACAGAGGCGTCCTTCGGGGAAATCACATCACATTTCATGGCGAGGCTCCTTTTCAAAGCAGCTCCACAATCCAGCAAGTGACTCCTCCGTGGAGCTCTTTCCTGAGGGGGGCAGAGGGAGCTGTGGCACCCATTGTGAGAGATTCTCCATGCCTCTTTACATGGCGAGGATGCACGACGAGTCATGGCTGTGCTTTAAAGCAGGCAGATCTGAACTCAACCTGAGTAAATGTTATTGGTTTTCGCTTTTTTTTTTCCGGGATAGTGCTGAGGATGATTTCATTCAAGCTGGGAATGAGGCTACACTTCAAAAACTAGTTGAAAACTGGGTCATGAGGAGAGAGAGAGAGAGAGAGAGAGAGAGAGAGAGAGAGAGAGAGAGAGAGAGAAAGAGAGAGAGAGTTTGTGTTATCTGTGAAAAAGAAAAACATGGCAGTAGATTAAACCTTTAATTCATCTCCATAGAGGTATTAGTATGACTACTGCAAAAGTCACATTTTCTGTAATCCTTGGGAACATGCTTAGATTTGTTTTATATCAAACCAAATATATCAATCTTTTCTTTGTTTATTGGCAATACATGCTGAAGTAATTTCCTTATTCTCTCACTTGTCAATCATCAATTGTAAGGAGGCTGATGGGACAAAAATAAGCATGGAAATGAAAAAATACAAATATGCAAGAACACATTAGGGGACGTAGTTGAGTCTGTCACTGGTAAAAGGCAGCTGTCCACCAGTTTGTCCTCAGAAGATGGGTTCACCAAGATTGGCACTCATAAATATCAACATCAGTATGGCACTTTAAAGTTTCCAAAAATGGTCCCATTCAATCTGTGACAGGCCATGGCATCTGAAAGCCAGTTAGTTCAGAAATAAACTCATCAATTTGATGTTCACTTGCCTTACTAAGTATAACAGAAGTTTGCTTTTTGATTGACTAGACTGAATAAATGGTTTTTGGCATGTGATGATCCTTGCTTTAAGCACATCTGACAAGCTAAGATGGTCCTTTTTTTAGTCCTTCTCTCTCCATTATGGATCGAGACGGTTTTACAAGCTTGCAATATAAACGCTGTTTCTAAGGATGTGGACTTCAGCTCTTTATGAGCTCATCACTCCATCATTGTAACTCCCTCTAGTCCAGTTCTGGTCCGTATTCAGCCTGGATCTGGCTCAGATCTGACCTTTATCCATCCCTTGCCATCTGCTAAGATCCCCACACTGCCTGAGCCACAGCCTCTTTCCTGTGTGCTTCCCTCTCTCTCCGTCCCCCCCCCCCCGTCCCCCCCAAACGTCCTTGATGTTGCCTTGCACTTGTCCTTTCTTGACTGAGCCACATGGAAACAAGTGGTGATTTTTAGGCACTGGTCGCTCAGGCAGAAACACTCAGTGGGTAAATGAATACTCATGTAATCCCGATTTCAAGGAGGGTTACAGTTCTTCACATTCATGGCCAGGCTGTTGTGCTTCATTTCATTCTTATGCTTATTAAACTTTGTCCTTGTGCCTTCCCCTGTGGGTTGAATCGAAAGAAAAACAGGCAGATAATGGCTTCAGGTGTTTTTTTCTTAACCTGTTGTTTACCCTGTGCCTGGTTTAATAATAGTAACTGTTCAAACAGGAAGTGTATTGACTAATTAAGTGATGGCCGGTTATCTTATGGCTACAGCTTAGTGGGTTTGAAAAGTAATCCACAGCATGCAGTGCTAACCTTGAAAATCGCCAAGTAGCTTTCCAAAGGCATAGGACATAAGAGGAATTGTATGTTCACACAAGAGCATGCAGCACTAGTGCACTAGGTTGGAATTCTGTTATCCAATAACATATAACAATTTCTAAATGATCCCTAATGGAATTCAAATGAACACCCTTATCCCCATTTGCCCATTGTATAGAGGTTTAAAGTTATTCTCCGAACATAAAGAATGCCACTCTATGAGCAAGTATTCTGTGGAGTGTGTCACCTCTATATTGTCTAGTCAGTCAAGCTGATATTTAAAATGGCTGCGGCCATTTTCTCAAACGGTAGTGAATGAAGTAGCATCCGCATGAAACACATGCCAGTGAGAAGCAGCCGAATCACCTCAGACACAGAAATACTCTTCAGCACAAAGGCAAAGCCAATAACCAGACCTGTTTATTATGCTGTTTATTTTCCCACCACAGCTGAAGCAATCTGTGTGGGAGACCAAAACAAAATAGAGAAGTATTTTCCCAGATAGCTATCAGACTAAGAAGCTCAGTGGATTTGGACTCTGTCCCCACAGCCAGCTGGTGAAAGAAACATCTCTGGCTGCATCCATGGCAACATCATTAGCCCTAATTAAAGCTACCGATTTAACCCTTGACATTTAATTCATTTCATTGCATTGAACAATCCTACATATGAAATAATCTGACTTTATCAAATGAAAGGATGTCTGCATTAATATGAAGAATAACATCATCAGCTTCTGTGGAACTGAAGAACAGCCATTGTAAAAGACTTGGTGCTGGTATTAAAAGCATCACTCACAGTACAATACTGCCTGAGTAAGGTCTAAGTGCACTTTTTAGAAAAACACAATTGAAAATTCAGAATCAAATAGCCACCATTCTATAAAATATATTGCCAGGGTATTTTATGTTATTTAGGATGAAAAGGGATAATCAAATTCGTCCTTGGTTGACAATATACATAGGTATGTTAAATTTGTCCAGTGAATGTGCTTCACTGTGGCACAAAGTGGTATGGTAGAGCAGCGGTGCCATGGTGGTGTATTGGTGGCATGGTAGAGGAGCAATAATAATAATAATAATAATAATAATAATAATAAGCTTTATTTGTATAACACCTTTCATACACAGAATGCAGCTCAAGGTGCTTTACAGTTGGAGCATGTAACACAATAAAAGAGAATATCCTCTTCGTTGCTGTAGCCGTTTATGATCCAATCAGCAACATATCAGAAATATAGATAAGAACATGGAACACAATAATAGAGAAGACTCAGTCATTCCTCTTCGTTGCTGTGGCCGTTTATGATCCAGTGGCATTAGTGTCTAAGAAGCAGTTGAGTCCTGGTTCCAAAGCCATGTTGCGAGTCCCTGTTGCTTTGAGTAGAAGTGTCTGCTAAAACCCACTTACTTTACTTTACTTCATGATAGCTTTACAGGTCATTTCAAGGTAACTACAACTCATACACACACACACACACACACACATAGACACACACACACACACACACACACACACACACACACACACACACACAAGGACTCACTCCTGCACAAAATATATATTCAAAACCATACACAGAGACAGAGCAGTGCTGCTTCACACTCAAATGTGCGAAACCACTGGGTAGCTGTAGGCCTCTGATGTTCTCTGCCTTTGTAAACCTTTGTCTTACTGTAAAGGCTAGCCCACGCTCCCTAGTGACACAGCGTAGCACTGAGGGAGGAGGTGAAAAACACACTCACACACATAATATTGGGGGAAATCAGGGTCCCTGTCATCTGAATTCACCTTGCAGACATACAAGCAGCGGGGGTTTGGCTGCTCTGACACGAGAGCGAGCCCCCCCCACCCTCCTCCCCCGCCCCCCAGGGGAGAGCTGTGCTAAACCACTGCCGGAGCTCCGGTCCGGAGTTCATCATTTTAGCGTTGCTCAACCTTTCTGCGCCCGTGTCAGCCGCGCTCTTTTGCCCTGTCCTCTGGGGCCACCAATCACAGAGCCCCGTCCACACCGCAGAGGGGGAAAAAAGAGGAGAAAAACTATGGCCCCGGACCAAATAACTGCTTTCATCCAGGGGAAATATTGGCACAGGGCATTTTATACAGTGCAGGCACCCACTTAATCATACTTACTGTTTTTAAGTGTTTATTGGGCCTTTTGCAACCTTTCCCACCAACTCTAACTTAACAAAAACTTACTGCACAACATTTCTATTAGATTATAAGGTAAATCCTAATAAAGGGTTCTTATTAACACTTAGTTAGGGGGAGTCATTATGATGCAAGAGTAGTACATTATAACATGAATTAAATCAGGACAGCAGCAAATAAGGTCATAATTAATTATAAGACAAACCTAATGAACACTCTGCTCGAAATACCAGTTACTAATGACAGGTTATCCTATGACCTGCTAGCTGAAACATCACCTACCATCTCCCTTGCATTAAAAACACAACAAACCTGTTAATAAGTAATCAGGCGCATGATTCATCTCCAGAAAGGTGTGTTTTCCGATATATAATTTAGAGTACAGGACAGGGCCGTAGCCTCAGTGCTCTTAACACCGCAGTATTTGATCAATAGCGACTGGCGTCAGGCCTGGATGACAAAGGAGAAGCAGCTTATTAGGAGGCTCGTTACTGTGACAGGGGAACAGAGGGGGTGGGGTGGGGTGGGGGGATTAGTTGATGAGAGCAGATGGCTGGAGTGTCGGGGCCAGATCGCGTCCGAGGGAGCCAGGGCCCGAGGAGCTCTGCCAGGCTGGAGATTGGGGTGGGTGTGGGTGGGGTGATTAGGAAATCATAAAACCATATTTCATTTGGTATTGTTACTGTAATGGCCATCGGAGTGATGGCACGGAGACTTATAAGTGCATTATTGTGCATCATGAGTTGAGCTGTGTGCAAAAATAAAGGAGGAGAGGAGAGAGAGCGCCTGTGTGTTTTTGAAGTGGATTTGAAGGAACACATTCACGTGGAGCCTTGTGGCGTTGGCAGATTGTGCTTTGATTGTCTTTGAAAAGTTTTCTTTCTTTTTTTTTGCTTTGGCTTTCCAAAGCTGTTGAAAGTCCATAATGCAGGCTGACTTTTTAAAATTAGTGGAACATAAAATGATGGCGGCACATACATGCATATATATATATATATATATATATATATATATTGATATATATTTATATATATATATATATATTATATATATACGTGCAGCCATTTTGACAGGTGCTTTGGCTTTATCCATCCATCTGTAATCCACCCATTTGTACCGACTTTAGAAGTTCTTGGGGCTAGTTAATCAAATCTCTTTAGGGTAGTTATACTGTATATGGGAGAATATGCCACGCTGCTGTTCATTCTCTGGACTTCTTAGGGCTTTTTCAAGAGCTTTACTGTCCAAAGCAATGCCAGTCTTCTTATGGTAAAGTAATCCATGTGTGTGTATCTACATGTGTGTGTGATTATCGGAGACTGATTGAATGTGAGACTCAGCATAATGTAATTACAGTTGGCCAACATGTGACATTTATCAGAAGAAATGTTACAAACATCATTTGGGACCTGTGCACAATATTCATACACTGCCTATGAAAAACATATCCCTGGTTAAAAAAGAGAGGAAAGAGAAAATAAAAGAAAGAAAAGAAACATGTGATGGAATAAAGTGTCATGAATAATTGAAGAGCTTTTTGAAAAATTCATCGTTACCCAACTGGTTTGAAGGTCACTTCCTCTGGAGTGCACTTGTCTCTCGAAGGAGGAGAACTTAAACATTCATCTTAGAAAAAGAGATCTTAGAACAACACATATGAGAGAATTTCCTTTCTGTTCTTCCTATTTATGCTTGGTTCATAACCCAGAGAGAGAGAGAGAGAAGGGGAAGGGTAGCATGAGCTGTGATCATTTTTTAAATATCACATACTTATCAGCATGTAAGAAAATATAACACAATTGGAGGATTTGCTAAGTTGCTATAATTTGAAAAATCAATGGATGTGGCACTCGTTCACTATGACACACTACAGATTTGCCATCTCCTCATCAAAACACTAATCGTTATGACCCCAGTCTCTTCACGAAACAACGAGGCTTGAATGATATCTCATAATGTGAAGGATTCAGCACAGCATAACAAGAGAAGTGTTGCAGAAAAAAAATCTACAGAAATGCCAAGTTTGTTTTTTGAAGTCAGAGAGGATGAAGAAATGTCACATTTTCCCTTCTTTTTTTGCAGTGGTGCTCGTAATCATCGGCTTGGTTATCTATCTGCTGTGCCAGATTGAAAATAAATTGCCCCGACAAACACTTTAAACTTCCTGCAGTGCTCTCTCACATACTGCCATGTTACCTTCGAGTGAGCTTATTGTAACCCGCTCTTTAATTGCCTTTTTTGTGAGGAGTGTTGTAACCCTCCTCACTATCGGTTTTAATGACACCCCCAGCAGTCTGTGGGTGTTACTGAGCGTGTTCCTGTCAGGAAGATAACAAACACTGTGGGTTTGATGGCTACATGGGATTGAATGGACTGGAATTACAGATAGTAGTTCCTCAGATGCCTGTGTCCTGAATCAATACATCTACCCCAAGTCCGCCTTTGTAAAAAAGAAAGGTAATGGCTTCCCTTGGACCTTGTTGCAGAGTGTAGCCTTTGCCATTGTTTTTGAACCTGTGCTGCAGCAGTGATCATCAGGTGCTTATTTCATGTCTGTCCACTTCCAAATCCCAGGATGCAATACCTCATGCAGCTCTCCTGCAGTTCTTGCTATTTATTAAATATGGATTGTGTTTTAAAATGCTTTAAAAGTTCTCATCAGCCCTCACAGATACTCCGAATTTTAGAAATATTGCAGAAGTTAAGCTGCTGCAAGTTCATTAGTACAGTCTGCTGGTATTGCAGGCTTGCATAGTCCGGTGGCTGCAGCTCAACTTAAATTCTATCAATATTTCAGTGCTGTGGACATATGTGACTAAGTGCCTTTCGGTTGTCATTTTCCTGTGTTGCATTTCCACTTCTGCTCTCAGTGAAGTGTTCTTTGAGAGATCCAAGCAATTTCCTTATTGATTCAAAGTTGTGTTTTTATCTAAATGCACAAATTAGAGCAAATGCCACAATTGTCAAAATAGCTCTTTACCTTCCCCGCTGGGATTCCTACATTTATCCCTTCATAAAACTCTCTCTCTCTCTCACACACACACACACACACACACACACACACACACACACACACACACACACACACACACACACACATACATACACACACACACACACACACACACACACACAAGACCAACCCAGACACACAAACACACAGATACATATCATACACACTTACTTAGCAACAACAGCATCAACACTCTATCCCCCTCAAACACTGTCCCATCACTATTCACATTTCATCCCAGCTCTCTAAGAGGACAGACCATCTCATAAGGAAGCATCATCAACCAACATTAACATTGTGTAAAACTTTAGCACAATATGGTGACATAGCTTGCACTTACTGTAACACATGCATAACTTAACTAGAGCTCAGTGCAGTCTGAGGACGCTAGGGCATATCAGACCTAGAAAGGACGGTGGACAGTGTTCTCTATCACTTGGCATCGCACAGCATCCAAAAATGGTGCTGCCTCTAAGCCAATCACAGCGTGAGCCTCAGATGGCTGCTCTGGCCCAGCGTGTGTCATCCTCCGTATTTAATTTGTGACAAGGGCAAAGGTATGAAACTTTCTTAAGAGTAGAAGAGAATGCTAATCAGGATTTCCCTTATTAGAAAGTTTCACCCGAGCAGTCGTCAAATTAAGCTAATTCAGATGCATAAATGTCAAGTCATTTTTTCACATTAGACTTAATAGCGACTGACTGACCTTCCCTTCAGTGTTGACTAAATTATATTTCTGACATGGTGCAGGGCACGTGAACTGGCAATGTACCAATGGCAAAAGGCTTTAAGGCAACAGTTGACTTTAACCGACTGATTTGCATTTTCCCCCTCTACATAAAAACACCTGACCTTTCTCTCACATATTGTATTGGCACAAGATATTTATGTATTCATAATTTCAAGCTTTTTCATCCATAGAAATTGTCTTATAAATGGCTGGCTATTTAAAGTGATGATGGAGGCATACTGCTATGACACAGGGAGGACAATCAAAGATGCAGCGGAGTGTTGTTAGATTGATAAGGGGAAGATGTTTTCTCTGTGTTGCTGTATATACTGTCAACAGTTTTACATAATAGTTAATAACCAGTAATTGTTTCAGTGTAAGTGATCTGTTGAATGCCGCCTACCGTTACAGTGTTATGACCTGAAATGTCCATGATTCTTTTATAATTTGCCATCCCCAAACCTAACTGTGGCACCTGTATATGCATCAAAGAGACAGCAAGCAAACAAACAAACTCTGAAAGTTGTAGCCCATAGTTTCCAGTGAGAGTAAACACAGTGCTACCACTGCTGCTGTTGCTCTTTGGCATTCACAGACTGTGCTAGGCTATGACAATGACTTCCAGCTCCTGTTCACAGTCTGTCAGTGCCATTCATCACTTGGACCAGCATTGCTTATAGCAAAAAGCCAGAATGCTCAGACATCAATAGCAATTAACGCACAGCTTGTAATTTACTTTGGGAGCTGCAGACAGCCACGGCTAATATTTTTAAAAGTAATGACTCAGGCCTGCCGTGCACTGGCTGCAGTAATACGAGCACAGGCCTACATCATCTTCACGCTCTCACTGCGGCTTCCCGGCTCTCCCCCTGCTGCACGGAGAGTCTTCCATCAGTGCCTGATCTTAGCGCACCTACATCATGCTATGTTGTAATGCTGTTGACCAGTTGACTCCGAGGTGCTGCATGCTACCCCTGAGCGCAGGCAGGTATGTAGATCAGGGGGAGGCAGAGAGAGAGCATGCAGAGCAGAGGCTTCCCTGCAGAGAGGACTCATAACACCTGATCAATGGGATACCCTGCAGAGAGGACTCATAACACCTGATCAATGGGATACCCTGCAGAGAGGACTCATAACACCTGATCAATGGGATACCCTGCTGCACAGTGTGGGGCCTTCTCACTTCCCTGCAGAGAGGACCCTCAACACCTGATCAATGGGATACCCTGCTGCACAGTGTGGGGCCTGATCACTTCCCTGCAGAGAGGACCTAAACACCTGATCAATGGGATACCCTGCTGCACAGTGGGGGCTTCTCCCTGCTTCCTGCAGAGGGACCCATAAACACCTGATCAATGGGATACCCTGCAGCACAGTGTGGGGCTTCTCACTTCCCTGCAGAGAGGACCTAAACACCTGATCAATGGGATACCCTGCTGCACAGTGTGGGGCTTCTCACTTCCCTGCAGAGAGGACCTAAACACCTGATCAATGGGATACCCTGCTGCACAGTGTGGGGCTTCTCACTTCCCTGCAGAGAGGACCTAAACACCTGATCAATGGGATACCCTGCTGCACAGTGTGGGGCTTCTCACTTCCCTGCAGAGAGGACCTAAACACCTGATCAATGGGATACCCTGCTGCACAGTGTGGGGCTTCTCACTTCCCTGCAGAGAGGACTCATAACACCTGATCAATGGGATACCCTGCTGCACAGTGTGGGGCTTCTCACTTCCCTGCAGAGAGGACCTAAACACCTGATCAATGGGATACCCTGCTGCACAGTGTGGGGCTTCTCACTTCCCTGCAGAGAGGACCCAAACACCTGATCAATGGGATACCCTGCTGCACAGTGTGGGGCTTCTCACTTCCATGTTTGTCTGCCTCAAAGCAACGCAACATTTTTCTTTTTTTTCTTGAAACAAAAACAGCTTCGAACTCATTTGCATGATACAGTGGTGACTAAGGGAGAATGGTGGTGGTCAGAGATTTTTCAGCACACTTGACTTTGTACCCTTTTAACGTTATTTCATAGCCTATTATGGAACCCTGCAAAATGCCACAAAAGAGAGTATTCAGTATGTAGAAAAGTGACATCAAGGGGTATATACCAATTCTTGTATAATGTTGTTTTAACTCTGTTGGATAGCCACAATACAGTGGGCATACAGGGCAAGAGAACAATGCAGGTAGTTACCTGAACATGCCGTGTGGAGTGGGATTGCAGTTCATAATGACATTTTGTGTTGATTGCTTTGAATTATGCTCCAGTCCATGTTAGAGCTTGATTGTGGCTGACTTGTGGAAAATGTGATTACATTTAATGACGTGCAGATCTGTTTTTGTCACCCTTTGAGATTCATACACTGGCTGTAAACAGATATTAACCTCAAGGACCCATGCTGAAACAATAACAGAGTGAGACATAAGCTTCATAACGAATTGAGAAAGGAACAAAAAACCTTGCCACTTTATTTATCCAAACACCATTGCATTTAGCAAAGTTTTTTTTCTCCTGATACTTCTTTCAGTGTGAGTGACAGTCAGTATACGTTTGAATTAGCCAGTAAAGTTAAGGACGAGTCTTTGGATGTCTGAGAAGGTGCTGTGAAGAAGACATCTGATGTCCAAAAGGTGAAAGCAACATAAACAAAGCCTAATGTTTTCTGCAGTGTGAAAGTCGAAAAAAGAGTGAAAGTCTAATCCAAAGAGTGTGTGTGTGTGTGTGTGTGTGTGTGTGTGTGTGTGTGTGTGTGTGTGTGTGTGTGTGTGTGTGTGTGTGTGTGTGTGTCAAACTCTGCGAATGCTGCCAGGTTCATTTCGTCTACCCTTCTGTGTTAACACTGTAGCCTAACACACACCTTCTTATGGATTATCCCCAGTGAAATTCCACTCTTGCCAGACTGCTGTTTCATCAAAGGAATCTTCGCCGACTGTCATACAGTACAAGGGCTTTAGGGAACAAAATGGAAGACCTTCAAAATCATTTGGATGATTTCAGAAACTTCCGGAAAAAGTAATCTGCTGAGTAGCTGCATAATCTGTACACTGACTATTGTGAACACTTTGGTTGGAGAATTATCATAAACTGTGTGTGTTTGTGATCAGAAAGTGCTTATCAGGCCTGCTTTGAACTGCTCCAAGGGGACGCCATGTCACTCAGGAGCTCCACACAATATCCATGTTTTGGAATTGCTCTTGACTGCCTGCCGCAAACCACACAGGACTTTGAATTGAGATTTGTCGGGAGGATTGATGATAGAGCGTATATTGTTGTTCCATTCCTCCACTGTCAACATGATAATGTTTCTACGCCTCATAGCAGGCACAGTGAACGAGCAAAGAAGACTGATACATTAGTTTTAATGTATGGCTGCTCATTAGAAACGGATCTCTATCTGGACTTGATGTTCACCAGTGAGACTTTTAAGTGTGATTTGTCCGTCTGTCTGTGCTATCTCTCTGTCTCTCTGTCTGTTTGTTTGCCTGAATACAGGGTCATATAAAAGCTGCCAGCCTGATTCTCATGAAATAAGGTTGTAGCAGCAGATGTAAATCCCAGGGGTGATCCATGCATTCAGTTCCCCTTCCCTTTAACATCGCAGGGTGCGCCATTTGGCCTGGTATGAACGCTCCTCTAGTTGGATTCTGCAGTGAGATTCATTGCAAAATAGCATGGAGGAGTAATATGTGTTATTGGAATTTAGGAAATTATGCGAATGCTAAACGTGCAGTGCATCACTCGACAGCCAGATGATGGTAATCTTAGTGCTCTTAGTCTTTCTGCCTAAAGCTGCTCGATAAAGAGTTTGTATCAGATCGATAATACAGAAGTATGTTGCTGCTTTGTCAAAGAAAACTTATGTTTAAATGAGCTAAAGACTCAAACCAATGAAGCGATCAACCAATTAAGCACATAAATTAACCAGCTGATTTTGAGATTCATTATCATCTTCTCCGGAATTCGCTGGCTTACTGCACATCAACTTATCAATAACATTCAATGTTCAGTCTCCATGTTTACCTCTGTAAGGCAGCATACTGTTTTGATATTGATCATCATTTGCGCCTGCGGGTCAGTTCAGGGCCGTCGCCTGTCCACACTGAAGTTGGAGTCTGATATTGACCACAGAAAATGTGAACAGCCACACACAAAAAATCACATTTGACAAAAAACGTATTAAGCATTAATGTGTAATGTGAATGTAGCCTAAGATACAGTACCCTCCATTACTGGCACCTCTGCTAAAGTTGACTGAAAACAGGTATAAAAAAGAATATTTTGGTGATTTTATTGTAATCTCTCAATGGAAGATGGAAAAATCCAACCTTGAAGGGAAGCATATTTAATCTGATAAACAGGAAAATCTCATAAAGAAATAAATATTTTTTAACAAAAGCATGTAGCCCACAATTATTGTTACCCCTGCTTGTAATACCCTATTAAGCCTCCCTTTGTCAATAAAACAGCTCGTAATATTCTACTATGACACCCCATGAAGTTGGAGAATAAAAAAAATGGATTTAAGACCATTTGTCTTTACAAATTATGTCCAGATTCCTAGGTCTACACTTGTGCTTTCTCGTCTTTGACCCACCCCACTGTTTGTCTATGGAGTTTAGATCAGGGGACTAAGATGGCAATGGCAGAAGCTTGATTTTGTGTTCAGTAAACCAAACCATTTTTGTTTTGATCTGGACGTTTGTTTTGGTTCATTTACCTGATGAATGATCCAATCATGACCCACTTTTGATGTCTTGGCAGAGATTGACAGATTTCCATTGAAAATGTTCAGGTTTTTCTTGACGTTTATGATAGCATGCACTTTTATAAGGTTCCCAAGGCCTTCGAGAATAAAAACAGTCCCACAATATCACAGCCCCTCCACCATAATTCTCATTAGGCATGGGGTTCTTTTCAGTTTAGTCATTCTTCTACGCCAAACCCACCTAAAGTGTTTCTTTCTTCTCATTTAATCTGACAAAGTGACTGAAGCATTCTGTTACTCCTGCCAGGAAGGGCTTTTAACAGGCATGCCCTAACATAATCTGTTAGCAGTAAGGTCACTTTTGAAGACCTCACTGCTTGGGGACTTGGGGACTCCTAGATGATCGCTTTTTCTGTTATTTTTTATGAAAATCATATTATGGAATATTCACAGACTCTTTGATTAAAGGAGAATTCCGGTGTGATATTGACCTAAAGTGTGTTGAAACATGATACCGAGTGTGAACGGATGTCTCATAGCCCACCTCGGCTTGTCCCCTGCACTCCAAAATCTGGCGCTAGTTAGCCGATGCTACCACAGCCGATGCTACAACAGCTTTTTCAATGGTGGTGCTTCGGCATCGGGCTAGCCATGCAAATAAATCACTCTTTTACACCATTTACGAGGCTCAATGTATCTCCACACTTCATTGGTAGACTTCCGAGGGCCCTGACATTTAAAACATTGAGACATTCTCAAGACATTGAGAACTTTGAAAAAGCACTGGTAGTTTACTTACAAGACAATTTATACAGACAGTATCTTCCGCGAAGTTTAAGCGTTTGCAGCCATCTTGAATTTAGTCCGCGATAAATTCGGCGGCGAGTAAGAATGAACAGGTATGATCAGTTCAACTGGAATCCATGCATTTCCACTGAATTATTTTTGGAATCTGATCCCTTATCATACCTGTTCATTCTTACTCGTCGCTCGACTTATCGTGACTAAATTCAAGATGGCTGCAAAGTGACAACACCCCTTGGAGTTTGGAGTGAGATTAAGCTGTGAGTGTTTATAATATCAGGCAAATGTGCACCCAACCGTTAGCACGTTTCAAATCAGGCATGAAATTAATTTGAAAGTTCTTTTCAACACCGGTGTCTGTAATAAGGCCAACATGCATTGTGCTTTAGATTGGGCTGCCTAAAGTGCTGGCTGTTCTTTTGGAAGTATTGTGTGCTGTACAATTCTGTCACCAGAATCTGACCTTCCCATCAGTGAATGCCTCTGATTTCTTGGTCATTTCTGAAAATAAGCTAAAGGAGACATTTTTGCTTCTTTGTAAGAACAGCTCTGCCTTTTTTTGTTGGCCCCCTCCCCCCAGTTTGAACATACTGTATGTTTTTTTCACAATGTCATTTTCTTCCAGAGGCTTGTTTACAAATGGTTTTGCTAGCCCGTAGAGTTTCTTCAAGCTCCCCCTCTCATCTCTCATGCCCTGTTCTTGCCAATCACCTTTCTCTTCGTCTCTCTTTCCTCCCTCCCCCATCATGTTTAGTTTATTTGGCTGTCTCCATGGCACTATGGCAGTTCACACCACACATCATGTTCTATTTGTAGCTGACTGTGAAGCCTACAGCCCACCTCTGTTTACACTATTTGTGCAGGATCAATTCTGCTCAGCCTTTGGAGATGAACATACATCCAACACAAATACACTCACCCATATGAACAAGTTTTTGACATACCTGGCTTACCTAACCATAAAGTGCACCTGTAAATGTATATGTGGGCTGTTATTGGACTAGACAAGAGCTTATAATTCTACCGTCATGATTATTTTACCTTTCCTCAATGAGGAAGAATATGAATGCACTCAAGATATGCCCATAGTTATATATGGAAAGGAGAGGATGGACTACTTTGAAAGCGCAGACTTAATCACACTGTTTAGTCCTCGCAATGCATCTGACTCATTTTGGAGATATGTTATATTTGATGGACTTGCAAAGACTCAATTAAGCCTACATTTTTATGCGTATTAATGCACTCTCAAATATAATGCAGAGTTATTTTATTGTGAAGGTGTTTTGTTACATTTTAAAGCACTAGAATGAATGCAACAGCGCAACAAATACAGATGTGGCTTTATCGGGGCGAATATTATAGTTATTATGCTTGCCGCCATTGTTATTTTGTGTATCCAAGGAAAGAGGGATGCTTAGAAGAGTGCTTCTCTTTGTGAGCCTCTCGTCGTTGACAGCAACCAATACACTAGAGGAAACTAATTTGGGACAGTATAGTATAGAGCTTAGATGCTGACAGCTTTGAACTTCACACATACTGTATCCATGACAGTTATAGACCTTTCAACAGTTTTTTATTTTTTTATTTATTTTTACCCTGCATTTTAAACTGCATTTTATTTTTTGAATATCAATATCAAGACGATAGCTTTATGGTGATTGGACTGAATGTGTTTACTGTTACTGTATGTCAAACATTGCCGTTAGAACTACGGAATATCTCTTCTCTTTTTGAATATCTCATCTCTTTTTTCCATTGAAGAAACCAAGTGTGTCATTGAAATCTTTATGAGAAACCTTTGAATATTCCTTCCCATGTATCTTAGGCAGATCTATAAATGAAACATATGAGGGAATATGACAAGAAAAACAGGATTGGTGGTAGCATTGTAAAGCATTGTGAACTTGCAACACTCTGCAAAGGAACCACTGTACAGTTTTATAAAATGCATGAATATCTATGGATCTGTGTCTGATTTATTTTCACATTCCTGAACCCTGAAGTCTGTAAACAAAAACTCTGTAAACAAAACACTTACCCAGTGCTCAACCTGTAATTTGTAGGCTGTACTTTAAAGTGTTACCTATATCAATATAACATTGATGTTAACATGCCAAACCGTGGCTGTGCAGCAACATGTGCATTTGAAATTTTAACGCTGACTGTTGTTCTTCTCTCTGTCCTTGCAGGTAAGTGGAGACCTCGCTCATTGTACACTGCACCTCACGGACAACCTTGAGCGGAGGCTCTCGTCCGCCAGGCTTCTGGTACAGTAATAGTGCTTTTAGTGGTTCACCCTGAGAAGGGTGGGGGTCTGCAGCCCCCGTCTGCTCCTGTTTGCCTGTGTATACCACATGGACATGTGCATTATCATACTGATATTATCTGTATAATGGAAAGGTTATAAGGTCATTCAGTCATATCTCAACAAAAGAGTTTCCCAGACCAGCAATAATGATACTGTTTTGAGGTGACTGAGGTGATGGTTTCATGTATTTCTGTTCATTCATCATATCTACAGTATGTTTACATAATTTCATGTGCATTTGCTAGCATTTTTCAGGACACAGCCTGACACATGATGCATAGAATGCACAGTAACACTTTACACGGGTGAGTTCATAACACATTCATAGCAGCTGTCATAAACTGCACATAAAGCATTCATAACTGTTTCATGAGACATGACTCAACATTCATACCAAACCTTTCATTAATGTGGAAGACAGAACGACAACAACTTGTCAAAATAAAAGTCCAACAATCACAAAGCAGCATTGTTTTAAATTTGCCTCCAATATGTCATAAAGGATACCATTAATTTAATCTTTCCAGCCTTTGTAAATATTTCATGAATATCGTATGAGGTCTACATCGAATGTCACTTTACTATACAAGTTGTGAAGTATTCGTAATTTTAAGTAAGTTTAACACTGGGAGGTAAACTACATTCAGCTGACTATTTGTGTAACCTGGAACGGTGGGACATTGCCAGCAGCAAAATATGAGAAATCTTAAAACAAATACATTTTTATCAAAACAAAAAATATTTGCTTGACCATGTTCTGTCTTTTTGGCACTGGAGTAGCCCATTGACTCAGATGTGACGTGATCAGGTAAGAGGTTTAGAACAAAAACGGCAATGCTGCTTTGTGATTGTTGGACTTTTATCTTTCTTCAACTTTATTAAGTTGTCATCGTCCTGTCTTCCACATTCATGAAAGGTTTGGTATGAATGTTGAGTCATGTCTCATGAAACAGTCATGAATGCTTTATGTGCAGTTGATGACAGCTGCTATTAATGTGTTAACAAACCCATCAAGTAAAGTGTTACCGAATGCACAGGAATACAATATAGCTTATGATGTAGATAGATAGATAGATAGATAGATAGATAGATAGATAGATAGATAGATAGAAACAAGATAGAAAAGATAGATCAAACAGTGATCTGTGCAGTGATTTGCAGTATATTTTTTATCTTTAGAACAGTATCAGTCATGACATTTCTATTCAGTGATTATTAACACACATAAGCTTGATGCAATTTTGCAGTTAATCACTTTAATTTAGTAGTCTTTAACTCGAGTGCCCTAAATAGCTCCGAATATTTTCATAGCACAAAAGCAAATTACCAATTAGTTTTCCCCGTCAGGAATATATAATATAATATAGTATGCACAGCACATCCTTAGGCAGGTCCAATCTTGTTTTAAGGGTGTGCAAGTGCAGCAGGGAATCGGATTGTCTCTACACGTGGAGCAATCAAATATCTAAAAATCGCTCCACCAGAGAGGTAATTGAAGAGGGCATGGTGAGTGGCATTATTTTCATCAAAATCAAATAAGGACACGTGGCTAATTGTAAGTCTCTCTCTGAGTCTTCATAAGGGCTCAGAGCTTGGCTACTGCTGACTGCATGGAGAAGCATTTTCAGTAAATGCTTGAGCTATCGACTGCTGATGTTTTTTGTCCTTCTTCAAATAAGTTAATTCAGTAAATATACTGCATATTTCATCCATATATCTTTCATCCTCTGACTTGCATTCAAAGGAAACATATTTTAGGTAATACTGAAAATAACATCACATGTACACACCAACACTTTAGAAGATAATCCATAAAATAAAACAGCTGACTTGTTATGAAGAGCCTTCAGGAAGATGTATGTAATGTCCTTGAACATGCAAGCATATTTAATTGGCCTGATAGATCTAATTGATGTCTCAGCCTTTGCATTATTAATACAAATTATTTGGAATTACTACTGTATTTGTCTCATTATAGCAGATTTGATTTATCTAATCTGATCATGATTGTTACCATTTCCTGATAAATAGATTAACAGAGAGCAAATATTTTACTTTTAAAACTAGAAATTCTCTGACATACATCCTGAAGACGAGAAATGATGTGAAGCCAGCAGCTCGATCTAGGAAAAAAAAAAAAACAAACTTTCTGTAAGTAAAACTAGCAAAAAAAGAGCCACCAGGAAATCAATTGTTCCCTGATGCACGGGGGAAAGAAGAAGCCTTGTGGCATAAATAACTCCTCCACTGAATGTTGGAAATGCAAAGCATCTCCCTGCCCTGACACATAACAGTGCTCACCTTTGGACCTGCATACCTGTAGGGGGAAGGATAGCACACCTTTGATAGTGCCTCTGCAGCACCATGTGTCTCCTTGTACCTCTCCACACCTTCATGTGGAATTATTCTTCATGTGGAATAAATGAAAAAAAAAAAACTCTCAGTGAAGAGGCAGGGGGAGGCTGTCAGCTGGTAATTGCCTCCACCAACCAAGGTCATTTTAGAGGGAAAAAGTCATTAGCGAGGGCCCCTCTTTTAGTGTATGCTTATCAGCTCTTGAAATGAGCTGGCAGCCTAATACAACTCAGTCACCGTATTGGCAGTCAATAATTCTGTGTCAGATAGGCAGGACGGCGCAGCTTCATGAACTAACCACTCACCGGCGTCCCCCACCTCACCCCACCCCGCCCCGCCCCACCCCACCCTCTGCCAGGCGCTCTATTAAAAGCTGTCAAAGGCGGCCGTAAAGCTAACCGGCTCAAACAGGAAAAATTGTAACAGGAGAAAGTGTACGCCGAGTGACTCGGCTACAGTTCCCAGTGACACTGAGATTAACAGGTGCTCTGAAATTGTCTGACTGGGAATGAGAGGTGTGGGGATACAGGCCAATATCGGTTCGCGTTTTAAGAGGGGCGCGGGATCATTCCTGCCAGCCGTAACCCTCTGTAGAATTATGAATCACTTGGGTTTTCAGTGCACTAGTACCTCACAGTAGTCAGCCTGTCTGAGCTATCCTGCAGTGAGATAATAAAAAAGAGACAAACAAACAAATGGTTCTGGACATATTTGCTACCTTTTCATAGTCCCTTTTTAATGCAGTACACATTATGCACAAAATGTTCCAAATTAAACAATTTGTTCACATAATAGTCCAAGCTAAGTACAGATAATGCAGATACTAATTAAATGTTACTTTCCGCTCTAAAAGACATATTTAACTCTATCTGAACACTGCTTTATGTAACTGCCTGATGGTTCTGTAAGGCCAAGGTCAATTAACTTCACTGCCTTTTAAAAGTTTTAACAGTTACTGGGATGATATTCCTTAGGGATTCATAAGTTCCCAATTGGACTTGCTGAAGGAAACTAAAGTGCAATGCAAGTTTTTTTTATCTCTCTCTCATTCATTATTTTCATGTTTTGGGACAACTTCAAGTCTGTTAAGCCCACTTCTACCAGGGTTACAATAGCCAAGAAACATTGATTGGTTTAGTGTCAAAACGTACTTGTCTCTGTGATTTTGCCCTGTTCCCCTTCTGTTTACAGTGTGATAGGCTATCCTACCATATCACTATTCAGCTCTCACAGGCAGGCTACACTGGGTGTTCCTGAAATTAAGCTAAAAATAGTTTTAGAAAAATGTGCACACCACTATCACATCTGGTGTAGCCATTTCCACTGATTATAGTGGAAGATAATTGTTGCTGCATACGCTTCACGAACGTAACGCTTCAGTTGTGTGTCACTGTAACATAACGCTTCAGTTGGACTGGTTCTGTTTGTAAACACACCTATACTATTGTAGTATAAGGCCTGAATGATGCAGAATGGTGGGACTGGCATGTTTTCCAGGGGGATAGCCGATAGACACAGTAGTGTTGTCACACTGTTTATCCCCATGTAGGCTGTGTGACATTGTAGGCCTCTGGATTGCACTGATTTGTACTGATTAGTGTTCATGCACCTCACCTTAAAAATACTTCTTTCTCTCTTTCTCTCTTTCTCTCTCACTCTCTCTGTCTTTTTCCCTTTTTCTCTCTTTCTCTCTTCTCACTTTTCATCTCCTGAGAGTGTTCACATTCAGAATGTCTTCACTTGTGTTCACCCTCTTGTCTTCAACTTCTCCACCGATTTCCTAACTGTATAAAAGTAGGTTACTGAATCATGCTCAAATGGTTTGTCTGGACACATTCAGTATTATGATGGACCAGATTACTGGGCTCACTGTTGTCACTAAACTGTCATTCATTCAGTTAGTCTGGTGCTCTTCTGAAAGTGCTGACTTTTAAAGCCACGCAGCTCTATCTGAAAGATCCCCTTTGTCTGGTACTCTCTGTGGAGGAGCTTATGTCCTCTCAACAGCGGATCAAGACTTTTATTTTTCAGAAATGTCAGGATGATTGTCTGCCTCCAGGCTGTAATTGAGGCATGCTTGAGGGGGCTTCTGGACTGGTATCCCTCTTGGACGGACACACACACACACACACACACACACACCCACAGCCCGTGGCTGTCAGGCCGCCAGAACCCACTGTCGGTCTGGGCCGTACCGGAATGTTCTGCGAGTGTGGTGTGTGCTGAGATCGCCCATCGTGTCCCTAACTTAATTTGCGCTGGTGGGTGACATATAATCCAATCAATGTGGCTGCTGTTGAGTGTGATGTATGTGATTCATTTATGTGCTTTGTGTTTTGCGGCCTCTGTGATGCCAGGGGCACGGACATGTGCCTTGCTTACCGCACATTTTTTAGATCGCCAGCCCACCGTGTCTCTTCAAACGCTAAATCGGCCCTTTGTTCTCTGCCCCCACCACCCCCACCTCTCCACAGCTGATCATTGATATGGATTTATTTGGTGTGGTCATACATGCTCAGAACAATATAGCTGGTTTATGTTCATACTTTGAGCGACTGTTGTGCGCACCCCCACCCCCAAACACACACAATAGGCCTTTCAATTTGACTTTCTTTCTCAAGTCAGAGTGGACATAAACAAAAGTCTATTTGTGTGAAGCTAATTTATAAAAGTTACCCCAACTGCCCTGAAAAAGATGCATTCAGTATGTCCCTCTCATTTCCGTCGACTCCATTAGGTCCCAGTGAGGCAGTGATTATACTGTAATGGGCTCTCAATAGACGTAATCGAATTACTAACGTCAGTGTCCTCTCATAATGTAATTTCACACACACAGCAGTAATTTTGAAATCCTGTCTTTGAATCGTAAGGCTTTTTGAGAAGTGAGTGAAGCAATAAATGTGCGTTCAGCCAACACAAATAAGAGGTATTTATTACCAGCCATTTATGACTATTCATTATTCTCACCTACTGCATCAACTCTTTGCTCAGGACTCAAAGTCTTAGCAAGTAGCATGCAAGTATGAGCCCTCGCGCCAAGTATGTAGGCAGGGCCTAGACTTCACTCCAGTTTATGCAGGATTCTTAGTAAGTATGCCATTAGGACTGCTCTCTAGAGACATACTGTAAGTATGTCCCAAAAGAACATGCAAGCACCACACACATAGGCGTTGGATCAAAGGAGTTGATCACAATGTAGAAATCAAGTGTGCAGTCTGTGGCAATGTGCTAAAATGTTTAATGCATCTGCAGAAGGCCACGGGGCAAAACGTGCATTTAAAAATGGTAGAGCACTAACAGTGTGCAGACATTATTTCCTCACTGCAAGTATATATCACTTAATTTTGCTCATTTCAAAGCTAAGAATATTAGTATGCAATGCATCATGCGAGTATGAGAGCTCTTCCAATATACAAGTATAGTACATTTCCATTCATCAACCACATT
Organism: Alosa alosa; assembly: GCF_017589495.1. NCBI lineage: Eukaryota > Metazoa > Chordata > Actinopteri > Clupeiformes > Clupeidae > Alosa > Alosa alosa. The sequence goes on along the minus strand of NC_063190.1, from coordinate 12,335,408 downwards.
TAATAAGTAGTATGCATACATGAGAACTCAGAAATATAATTGTGTCTCGCTTCAGTTTTCTCATGTTTTTAAAGTCCTAGGAAGCAGTCTGCATGTATGACTTCTCTCCAGGAACACAATTGGATTTTCATCCGGCTGATAAAGTGCACACCAAACTTACTAGTCCCCATCCCTTTAACAGCCCCTTTAATGGAAGATCAACACTGTTGTGTCGGGGCATTGATGAAAGGGACTCAGGGTCGGCGGCCATTTTATTAGGGCTGTGCAGGCCTCCCTAAAAACAGAAAAACAAATATATAATGCCCATAACCTCTACAAAGGATGGATGTAAAGGTCCAATTAATTTAAAGGGTGTACACTCTTGCCACCCGCCACTGCCCTCGACTCTGTGGAAAATTACTGCGTGGGAAGGCACATAAAATGAACCAAACGAAAACAAATCAATGGCAGTTAATTAAAAAAGGAGGAGTCACTAAACCACTAAAACCCCCCTTCTGATGGCAGGCATTCTCCCTTTCAGCCTGCACAGCTTCACACAAACCTAGTGGATTGATTCTTCAAGAAAGAGAAGGTGGGAGGAGGACAGAGGAGAGAAACAGTGAAGGGGAGAGAAGGAGAGATGCATTGCTGTGATGCAGTCAAATGGACACATACCGCTTCTCGTTTAAGTATGGAAGGGATGTAGGTATTGAGAGATGGAATTTAGTTTGAATGTTTGTTTAATCAGTAAAGATATAATCCATATTAGATTATCGGAGTCCATAGGATACTTCATTGGGTTTGTGGTCCGTCTGCAGGAATGGAATAGAAGTTAAAGGACGTCCACTTGATTATTTGATTATCAAGATGTAGTTGCAGTGTATGTGGACTGTGTGGCCAGTGAATGGCCAGTGCCTGGTGGTGATTTTCTGTAATCTAATATTGTGATTCTCAGATTAATAAAACTTTATTAGGTTGTTTACGGTGTCATGCAACACTAAATAGCTTTCTCATCCACTGAATCTAGTGATTTTACAGTTAGTTGTTAGTTTCATAGCTACAGTACACTTGCAGCTTGGAGTTACAGGAAGTAAAAGCCCTTTTAGTGATCAGTGTGCTGCCACAACTGGGCCTCCAGCCTGGACTACACACCCCATCAAACATTAAAGGAAATTCACAGCTTTCCAGCCAACAGTCTGCTGTAGACCAACTGTAAGGTCCATATCATTAGGGCAGGGTCAGTATCCTCTACAGCTTCCCTACAACCGTTGTCTCCTCTCCTTGCCATAATGACTTATCCCGGTTGAATCAGTGGGTGTATAAATTGCTCTGATGATATGATGCTTTAATTATTGTAGTGATGATTATTGCACTAGCCGGGAATACCAAATTAGCGCAAGCCATCTGATGACTAGCCACAATATTATGACAAAGCTTTACTAGATGCTGTTTAATTAATCTTTAATTGTGACAGCTTCAAAACACAGAGAGAGAGAGAGAGAGAGAGAGAGAGAGAGAGAGAGAGAGCTGGCATGTGTCTCTGCCAGGAAAGCCAGTCGTCCTTTCTCTCGACTCCGCTCTATCAAAGAGCCTATGGAAGGAGACTTTTATTTTTCCACCTCGTTTTTATCTGAGAAATTTGAGCCGTGTCAAGATTTTTGGAGTAATAAACAAGGTGTTCGGTGTCACCCCGGCTTAATAAATTTCACTCTTGGAATCTCATTACTGGAAGCGGCCCTGGCTACACAGTGATTAATGGCTCCCCTCTAATTATACATGCAGTGTTGGAAGGCATGCGATGATCTCATCTCCAAGGGTATTTATCAAGTTTTATTGCCAGTGGTGCACAGATAATGCTTTTCTTCACCCTCATCCAAAATAATGTGCACTCAGTGCAGTGGGGAAGGATAGAATACGCCCAAAAGCTGGTGGCAGATGGCAACAGTTTGGTCGGTTCCGTTCGCGGTGGATCACTTGCCTTTTGTGTCAGCTCGAGCCAGAATGTTTTACCGCTGCCACGTCTATGGCGCCGTGTCAGTGACAATGACAGCCAAAAGAGGGACTGAGGGTCGAGGTTGTAAATACGCCCCAAAAACATCAGACATAAAATTGAGGGCAACTGATGCTGCCCCCCTTCCCTCAGTAAATGGAACGTTTTCCTCGATAATAGGCAGTGACAGACTGAGCACGCTCTGCAGGTGTGCTCGCTGTTGTCTGCGTTGACACCCGGGCCGGAAAATGGATGTTTACTCGTTTCCCAGTCGTTTGTTCTCCAGACTGGCGGCCATTTATGCAGTATTGTATTCCCGAGGCCTCACCGTGCATATTAAACAAGTCGAAAGGCAAACCCTTTAGGTTCTTCTGGAAGCCGTACATGGGCCTTTGATCACTTGCTAGAGGAGAGGAAAAGTATTCAGAATAATTGCATTATCTGATCGTATGTGCATATGCTATCATCGTGCACACTCGAATCATCATCTTGTGCACACAGAGTAATTGTCTTGTGCAGATAAGGCCTTATGATGTGCACTCTAGCACATGTATGCACAGGATGTTACATACGACAGCCTCTCAGATTCAGAAGGATGTTATTATATTGTTTTGAGGGTGTCTAATTATTATCTTTTTTACAAAGGGTAATAACTTACGGTATGTATACACAAAAAAACAATTCCATTTCTGGTGACTTGGAGGGATCCATAAAAAGACAAATAAAAGGATGAATGATGTGTTTTTTGAAAGAAATAGACTCCCTTATTAGCATGTAGATGCCGCAGTGCATGCCAGATCGGCGTCGACTCGGGAGTAGGTCTGGCTCAGACACGAATGATTCTGGGTCTTATCTGGGCCGGTCGTGGGCCAGACCCACCCTGCGCTCTTCTGTTGTGCAGCTCAGGCTGAGTTTGCAGGCAGGAGCTGTGGTTTTTGTGCGATTTCATTTTGTGTTTTATGTAAGAGCCCTCAGTGGAAGTTATTCCTAGATCTCAGGCCTCCAGGAACACCACATGAAAGACAGAACAAAACAGGAGAATAATAGACAGCTTTGGCAGAGGGACGTCATGAGCAGAGGAATATTTGATGTCAGGAAACCTGGCGCGTGCAACGTTATTTCCTTTTTTAAATATTTTAGCATGGAAATTAAATCTTGTCAAATTATAAAATAATTTAAATACACAATTTTCCTCGAAACTTCAAACTCTAACAGAGTGTGAGGAGAGAAGAATAATAATGGCATTCCTCTGCTGTCCTATGAATTCCAATGGCCCTGAAAATGGTTCTCTTTTTGGCCATTTCTTTTTTTTCCAGGTGTTTTCCCCTTCAGATGAAATAGCTGACATTAAACAGCACTTCCTTTTTATTGTGACAGTGTTCTACAAAAAACATCCAGAGTAAGAAATCTCTAGGGCACTATAGGGATATGAAAGTCATTTACTCACTCACTCACTCACTCACTCACTCACTCACTTACTCATTCATTCATTTTCATTCATTAATTGCCTTTGTTTCTGTTTGAACAGTACTTTCCCTGCAGACAAGGGACTGCAACAGTATGAATATGAGGGGTATAATGAACAATTTGTCTAGAGGACTAAAGTCAGATTAAACACATTTCTATTCACACAGCCACTCTCCTTAGACTTAACCTCATGCCTCCCAATCTATTGACTCCTTAACCATCTTCTTAACCTTGTATTACGAAACCACATTGACATATTGTGTAAATATAGAAGGAGAAAATGAATGAAAGAGCCGTTTATATTGGCTTCAGAGCCTTTCAGGGAATATTATCTCCAGAGAGCCAAACAAAGGCTCCTCATCCAGCTCTCTGCTCATTGCATCAGGGAGCGTGCACTTGTGCGACAGGATGACGTTGGGACTGGCTTACTGGACTTGACACAGCGGCTCAGTGCATTTCGCCGTGCATTGAGAGGTATTTCGGAGCCATAAATCTCTCGTGAGATCTCAGAGATTGCATCCAAATGGGCCTTTGAACAACCAACAGGCTGCCACCTTGACTGCAGCCTGTTCTAGCCAGACGGTTTTTTCGAGTCCCCATTCACGTTGACGGTAACAGGCAGCAGGCAGATGTCTCAGAGCCAAGGAAAGGGTGTGTCAGTAATACTCTCTGCACATTCATCTTGTGCATGTCTGCATATCTGATTTCTTTTAGACTTTTAAGCTCCACTCGGGTGGAACAATGCACTCATCGTTTAGCCCTGCTGAAGAGCCATTCTCCTCGTCTACAGATAGGGACAGATCACTCCTGTGTTTTAACAAGGACAAATCAGACTCTCTTCAGATTGTCTTAGGATTTGCACTTGTGCTTTGGCAATGTACTGTACACTACTTATGTAATGGCCTAAATGCTCAAACAGCATACAATGAACTCATTCATCAAAGGTATGAAAAGAAAACGTATTATTTACGGCTTGATCGCCAACAAAATGTCCTACATGCCTTTTTCCATCAGAGAGCTCTATGAGAGCCAAATCCACATTACTGTGTTTGAGCTGTAACTACCTGAAACCTGTCACTCTTTACAACAGAGATGTTAAAAACCGAGCTGCATCATGGTCCAGTGTCTATAACAATGCCCTTTTCAACGTTTTTATTGCCAAAAGGTGGGTTGCATAATATGCCAGCAACAATTACCAGCAGGCTGGACGGCAAAGCTGATATCTTATTAGGAGAGTTGGCATCATTTCTTGTGACCAGAAGCTGCATTGGAGAAAAGCCACCCGTCCACAGACCTAACAGCTGGCTGCAGTATGCTGTATTGATGAAGCGGACAGACACATTGACTCGCTATGCTGTGTCCTAACAGACTCAGAAGGTGCAGTAATCTCCCTAATTTGAAGGGTATCCTTTAAAAACTAGAACTAAAAGACTGCAGTTTGGCATAGTAAGTCTTTGAAAGCGCCACTGAATGCTTTTTCACTTCTTACAACTTTGTACGAGTGTGTGCAAGCTCTCCCCACCACAGTCTGCGGCAAGGCTGTGCTTTTAGGGCCAATGCTGCATTGTTGGCTTTTAGGCCATCTATAAGCTGACCAGCTCTTAGGCCTCCTCTACAACACACATTACCGAACCGGTAACACTTTATGGTAAGCGTGCATAAATTATCATGAATTCATGCAATAATTAGTTCATGATTTATGCATTACTTCATTGGTTTATATCTTATGAATCATCAGGAATGGACATGAGTTCAGAGTCTGTCATGCATGACCTCAGGCATCAACAACACATCAACTAAAGCATTAGGTACGGTGGGTACATCATTATGATTTATTGATCATGATCTTCATGATTACATGAATTTAAGGTTAATTGCTCATCATGTCTGTGGCCCCTCAACTAAAGTTGTGAATGATGACATGTGTTTAGAGAACTGCACAAGTTGTGTTCAAATCAGAATTTGAGCAGTGATGACCACATTTTTTGCCAAAAAAGAAATAATCATGATCATGCTTAATAAATTATAATTCATAAATAATGATGTGCCCACCATACCTAATGCTTTAGTTGATGTGCTGTTCATGTATGAGGTCACGAATGACTGACTATGAACTCATGTCAATTCCTGATGATTCATGAGATATTAAGGAATGAAGTAATACATAAATCATGATAATTCATGTACCCTTATCGTAAAGTGTTACCAAGTTTATTTATGTATAGCAATTTACCCATGATTTTAATTCAAATTGCTTTACCGATAGATAAAAGAATGCAGAAGAAACAGAGACTGAAAAAGGTAAAGTTCATTATAAAAGAACATATACTGGTAAGAATGAGAGATTAAAAGATAGAGCAGTGTAATGCCTTTTGATCACAACCCTCCTACAGAGTAGCTCCATGGGATCGGTGCTCGACCAGAGCCGGGGCTGCTCTGCAGTCAGTAACTAGCTGATCAAGGTAGTTCACAGCTTCTCCTTCACAGCTCACCAGCTCTCTAGAGCCACGAGTCTCCAACAGTAAGCTACCAAACCAGGCCTTCACAGACTAGCAGCTCCCTGCCTATACACTGTTGGAGACTCTTACCTCCAGAACAGTGTCACGCACATGAAAATGTGTCCATTCAAAGCCATCATTTAGTCCTTTTTGCAGAGATGGATAAAATCATCCAAGTCTGTTATTTATTCATAACTACTTGTTTGCTGACTTAATGTTAAGCATAGAAATGACTATTTTCTAAAGGAGACAGAGAGAAAAAATGGGAATGCAATTTAAGGAACACTAATTGAAAATGGAATAGTGGTGGATCATTAGCAAGCTAGGCAAAATGGAAGAGCAAATTAAATTTCCTTCTCCATGGATATTTATAATGAAAAGAAAGGCCATTAAAATGAAGTGAATGGCATTCAGACGGCCTGTGAAAATCAGCAAAAAATTGAGTATACATTAACAGCAGTAATGACATTTCACAGACGCAACAGACAATTCAATAGCGAGTAATTTAGTTATTTTTGTCATTGTTTTTCATGCTTTTATTTCAGCTGGTCAAACAATGGCCATACTAAGTGATTCATTCCCTCTAGTCCTGTAGGAAGTCCTCAACTTGTCTTGCCATTTCTCAGCAGATGCCCTACTTCTATTAAGTTTGAAAATGTGGGTCTATTTTGAAGTGGACACTATTGCCGTAGCATGCATCAATGCTTTGAAATCATTAATGGATAGTAACTCAAATACCCCCCTGCCCCCGAAAACATTTCTCTATGTCCATCTTTGACCGAGGTCATTGATAGGCCATTTTGAAAAACAGTCCCAATATTGAAAGTTCTGTGTTTCTGTGTTTACCTCCCACACGTGTGTAAACCTCCTGGAAAGGCTTTGGATTTATCTGGCTTCTGGCAAGGAATCTGTTCCTTCTCCACACCTGGGACAGGCTCTGGAAGAAGCTGTGTAGTGTACTGTTTGTTAAATATATAAGGCTTTCCATATGGCATTACCCCAGTACCCGCTCTAGTCACACTAATTTAAATGAATTGCAGTGATTTAACTTGTAATTTGCCTTTGCAGAGATGGCGATTTTCCCCCCTCATTTGCACATATTAATTATGGAAAAATTAAGTTCTCATTTTTCACATCCGGTCGGAGGTCTGGAGCAGAAATATGCTGGGGTGATAGATGATCCCTGATTTTAATGAGGAGCTCCCTGCTCCACTATTGCTCTTTCACCACACCACTATTTCACCAATATTGCTCTTTTCTTCTTGAACATTTTCATAAAAATGTTAAAATTTTTTCACACTGTCTAGGCTGATACATTTAGTAATTTAGAACCATATGGACTGGAAAATGAGTGTATTATAACCAGAGCCTCTATTAAAATCCTGCAAAATGGAATCCTATGGATTTTTCATCAGTAGCATAACTGGCACTGGCCAGCATGCAGTAGCACAGTGGAAGCCCTAGTCACAACATGCACATCTCCCCTGTACTCAGGCCATCTGTGATATTAAAACACAGTTTATTAGTCTGAAGTGTACTAGTAAATCTCACTCAGAGGCTGTAGGAGAAACTGAACACACCAAAGTCTGAAACTCTGTCCAAAATGGCACACTGACAGACTCCTGTGTTCTTTCCTCCACCAAAATCATTGTGTTCCTTCCATCAGAAATCAGTTTGTGTTTGTATGTTGATGCCAAGAGGGCTGCTGTCTGGTGCATGTTCAGGAGTCTGGAGTCCTCACTCACTCATCTAGAGTCAGAGACGTGTTCAGCGTCTGAATTAGTGCTGCATTCACTCCGTCTTCAGCTGTCTAGAGAGAGGAGATTGTAGACCGGAGCTTGATATTTACTTCATACTCAGATGTAGATTTGGAGAGAGTGCATGTCAGGGGGTGATATCTATACTCACAGTCAGAAGATCAGGGCCAAATCTCTTCCACAGATCAGAGATCAGGGCAACATTGTGATGTCTTCTGATGAGATCAGGAGACTCTGTATCTGTTCCTGAGTTGGAGGGTCAGTGCGAGGTATTTTTCCAGAATCAAATGATCTGGGGCATGTGCTCCAGTGTCAGAAGACCAAGTCAAGGTGTATTCTGGAGTCAGAAGATCAGGACTTAAGACTGTTCCTGAGTGAGAAGAAGAGGACCCAGTTGTGTTCTGGAGTCAGCATAGAATTTCTAATTTGCCAGAGAAGCCTGATTTAAATGTGTGTTAATTCTGCCGGTGATCCCTGCCAGAGTTTTCACAGAGGGACTAATCAGACTGCTAGGGCAGCTCAGAGCGCTGTTCCGGGATGTTCCGGCTGTTTAGGGCTGTTCTGAGTTCCTGTGTTCGGCACCATCTGCTGCCCTCTCGCGCCCCCTTCTCCGCTCCCACCTCTGGACAGAGTAATTATCACACACACACTCCCTGTCCCTGGACTGGGGCCTGATTAAGTTCTGGAGCCGATGCCTCCGAGATGTGCGTTCAGCAGCTCGGTGTGTGTGTGTGTGTGTGTGTGTGTGTGTGTCTGTCTGTGTCTATGGAGAGGGGGAATAGAGTTGTCCCCTCATCCTCCATAGCCCACTTTCCAAGGACAGCATGGCCACTGGCACCCCCCTCCTCCCTGCCACTCCCCACCTCTCTCTCTCTCCCTTGACGGGGAGATCTCCTGCACAGTTGGTGTCATCACTTTAAACTTTAAACACACTCCTCTGCTCTCCTCTCCTCTCCTTAGCTGTCTGTCTGGGACCGCTTGTTTTCCACCAGTGTGAGGTGGCCTCCCCTCTCAGGGAGTCTCCATAAGAAAATATATGTGCCATTCATTTGCTTAAAGTGCAGCTCTCCTTTTATGTCAGGAGATGTGCTAAATGGGACACCTCTGTAGGGAACGTTGGCTTCAGAGTAGATTTGGGGCCGTAATTGATATTCATAACTAAGAAAGTAAAAGTAAATGAATCATATGAAAAGATTCCACAAATTAGCATTTCTTCCTCCTAAAAATGCTTCCTTCCCAGTTCATCAGTATAGGAAACTGATTGGGACGATATATGTTGGTTACAGAGAAATAGACTGTGTTACACTGGGGAAAAATGTTAGAAGGGGAAGCTCTGAAAGATTCAAGGGGTGTGCAATGGTAGTGCAGTGTGCAGTGGCCCTGGAACAAGCCAGGCATTAAATAACTTTGAAAGTTAGACATGGTGGAAGAAGTATTCACCTGGTGGACAATCTTGAACATTAATAATTCTTTACAGGAGTTTTGTGAGAGAGCTTTTGTTCATACTCTCCCAAGTTGTCTCTAATCTAAAGAGGTAGTTAATGCTAGTCATTTGGTGTGGGTTACCTATTTGGTCTTTTCTCTTTATTTTCCTATAAAAACAGAACTTTCTGGGCCCTGCCCCTATACCATGTGGTCTGCTTTGCCCACAGAGCCAAGTATCAGCATGATCTTTTCTGAAAATAGCCAATTAAAAATGCTCATATGCACGCATGGACGCACGATACTTGAATCCATCCCAGCTCGCTCACCTGTCCTGCTCGCTGGCTTGAAGGGCCCGTGGTCGGGGGCCAGGGGCATCTTAACGGCTGCTCTCATATTCTCCGCTCCTTTCGGGCTGCCAGGGAACGTGGCGCAGACTGCAGCTAAGCCGGCGGGGGGAACTGGGAGCAAATAAATAGATTTTCCACGGCGCTCCCGCCGAGTGCCCAACTACCTGCTGCTCGGACGTTCAGATAGACCGCTGGGCGCTGAGAGGGTTTTTTCGGGGCCCGGCGCCTCCGGGTAGGCTGTAAGAGATGGGGCAGGACCTGAGGGCGTGGAGGGGGTTGTCAGTTGAGTCATGGAGAGGATGATTGTCCTCTGATTTCGTGATGGTTGGAGAAGTTGCTTTTGGTTATTAGAAACACACATGCGACAAACAGACAGACACACACACACACACACACACATACACACATACACACATACACACACAAACACAAAAAACACACGTACATACACACAACAGCACACGGTTTATTCAGCGAATGCAGGAAATTTATTTTGCCGCTGATCTGCAGCTCAAAACAAATAATACGCCCACTTAAGCGTCCCAGAGTCTCGTAATATGCTGTTAGGTGGGGATTTTCACCGAATCCCTGTCTGTGCACTATCATTATCCGCGCTTGTTTATCCGTACAGCAGGGAATTCAGTGGGAAATACAAAAGCCATCCATGGGAATCAGAAAGCCAGAGAGCCTTTCAGAACGTTGGATTGTAGCATCATCTGGTGGTTGCTTTTTGTATTGTGCCTAATGTCGCCACTAGAGGGAGATGGACTTGTACCATCAGGGCACCTTGACATGCATTATCATCATAATTGAATAACCAAAGATAAATGATTAATCATTATTGTAATTGATTGATGTGGTAATTTTTAAAATGCCTCCAGTACATGATATACATCAATGGTGGTATCCATATCAGGGTTGCTTATTATGCTCTGAAAGCTCATTCAAGTTGAATTCTGATGGGTGTTAAGATGCTCTGTTCAAAATAGCCTGGTCCATGAATAAGATGCTTTACATTCAGGCGGCTCAGTCCAGAAGCAATCACATCTTGTAATCATTTCATCTGCAGGCCATTATGAGCGCTTAGATGAGATGATATCAGATTAGCTCTGATTGTAAATGGCGATATGATGATATTTTTATAACTAGCACCACGTATTTGTCTCAAATGAAAATGAGTATGAAATCTATATACATTAAATCAGCTTAAGGAATACATAATAGCCAATCAAGCGTAGCCTCAGATAACACCTGAGCCTGGGATGGTTCTGAATCTGATTTGATGTGGACTGGCAGCAGATGCGGGTCAGATTCAGTTCAGATCTGGACCGTCTCTGGGCCAAAGGCATTTGTTATCTGGATCAGCTCCACGTGTCTGGGGAGGTGGGGATGAGGCTATGGCAGTGCCTGCGTTGTGTTGAGAAGAGTCCTGTTGACGGAACTAACGAGTCTGGCCCTCAAGCTGCTTACTCTACAGCTCCAGACATCTCCTTCAGTAACTTAGCAACAGCATTGGTATGCAATGTTCAGTGAAGGTTGTGCAGAAGGTTAATGGACCAGTATGGACTCCTCCAATGTGTCTTGCATTATCATCCCCCGAACACTAAAAGCCAAGTAGAATTGGTATATTTAATGGGATTTTCCCCTCTTCCTCTGTCTTAATGACACATACATCATCCTGTCACTTGATCGATGCAAATATGTATATGCCCTTTAGTTGTTCTATGCCGGAGACCTCGCGGGGGATAAAAAAAAAGCTTGAGGTGCAATTGGAAATGTCAGTGAATGAGATGCTCTTCGGCAAGGGTGCGAGTTAATTAACTAAGCGGGCAGAACAAGGCAAGGAGCAGTAGGAATATGTTAAAGGACAACCCACCAGTCACTACCTTTACCTTGCGGCTTACTGCTTAAATATTTTTCAAATCACCATCTAAGTGAATTTCAGCAGCTGATGCTTCTCTGGGGAGTAGACGTGTCAGTTCCTCTGCCCTTATGAGGTGTTAGTTCCTGTTCATGCAGTTCCTGTTTTGTGTCCCTTTTCCGGGTGACCACTGTAGATAATGTTACCATTTATTCATTATTTCATTCGGTCCATTATTCACTGGTCCACTGCAAGAACTGCAGAGGAACTACCTCTTGTTTGTGTATGTGTGATTTGACGGTGTTAATTTGTTTTTAAATTCAGTTTCTGTACATATTTGCATTCATTTTTTCATTCCCTCACTCATTTATTCATTCATTCACTGATTCATTCATTTATCATATGTCTTCATCCATACTGATTTTTGTTACATGTAAATGTATGTGTACCATCATTATCTGTGCGTCCTGGATAGAGATCCCATGCCCTCAGAGTTTTGAGTAGATGAACACTGTTTTGGGTAATGACTTCACACAAGAGTAGGGAAAGCTTAGCCTCACAGATTGAATTAGCATCCTCTCATTTCAATATACCTGTGATTAGAATCCAGCATCTTCACAGACTTCACAAGGTCAGTGGTTCTGAACCATAGTAAGTAGGCTACTGATAATGCTACATAGGTTACGATCTCTGCTCCGAGATGCATTTTTCATGCTGTTTGTGCCGCCGACAAACAGAGCTTATTAAAATCTTTGCAGTTGTTATGGTCTTTATATGGACCATTTTTAATGGGAAAGCATCATTGGGCTCAATGAGCTCAATTCTGTGTCAGGCCTGTTTTAGATGTCCAAGGTAATTTAGAATCAATTCGGTATTGACCTGTGTGAGCGAGCGCTGAATCCAGTTTGCTGGCTACTGAACAGGAAAGGAAGAGGTTGTCCGTTCACTCTGTTTCGACAGGCTTGAATTCTACATGGACAGCCTGGACAAAAAGGCCTCACTGTGTTTGAACATGGGGACAGTCTACGTGATATCAGCTTAGGTGCTTGATCTGTTTGCTCGTTTGAATATTTTATGTCGCTGTGTGCTTTGAATTGGTGGTAATTCAAAGTGATCCTTTTGACAAGTCTCTCTCTCCGGTGCCTATTAAAAAAAAGAACTCACCATATGAAACTTTTATTTTGCCCTTGATGCTTTGCATATTGGCACAAGCAACTGGAGTGTCTCTAATGTGTCAAACAGAATGGATTTAACAGAAAATGTCCATGGGGACTCATCACTTTCCACTAGAAATTAACATCCATAGAAAACACTCCTAGACACACACACACACACACACCTAACAGAACACAACAGAAGCTAAGCTGCTGGCCAGACAGATGTGAGCAGTGTGTTAAAAAGTGAGTGTGGTAACTAACACACATGTGGATTGAGGGGCAGGGAAGCAGAATGGCCTTGTGAAAGAAAGCCCAACCCTCCCTGCAGACCCGCCTTCCGGGCTTGGTGGAGAGGCTGACAGGCCCCGAGCCGGATGACTTGTGTTGGATTGTCGGCTCCTTCGAGACACACGCCTCGCCCCGTGGTAATGGAGGGAATATTGAAGACACGGTCAGTGGAGTTCAATGAAGTGGAGACTATTAGCATCTATCAGCGGCCAGCCGAACGGGGCTGACAGCTGTAGCAAATGCGCTGCACCGCGGCAGGCCAGACGGAGTTCGATGTGTTGTTGTGCGTGCCATGCCGCTGTCGATTCCGTGTCAATTTTGATGATCACGAGTGATAATGTGTTTTGTTAAAGGAGTCTGAAGTTCGACTTTCCTCTGGATGTGTCTCACTGCACACTCCACTTCCGACTCCACTGATGTGCCCCAAAGGTGGCCTTCCCGCAGTTCGCTCCTTCTGTGTGTTGCGACAGCGGCAGATGTTGGAAGGTGACCTCAAATTTCAGACGTTGCTCCCCAAAATGTTGATTTGCGTACTTGTTTACCACTTGTTCTCCTCTCTTGCAAAAGCAACTCCAAAGCGAATTATCTACAAAACGGAGTATCTACCTTTCATGTCAGGCTATATGTAGCTGTAGTTATTCCGTTCTGTGAGCCCTTTACCTTGAGTCTCCCTGGAGATGTTGTTAAAGAGCAGCCCAGTGGAGGCGTTCAGCGAGGTACAGTGACCCCAGATATTCAAGGCGCGGAGTGAGTAATCCGACAGAGCCATAGGTGAATGGGAGAGCGCTGTCCTGTCGTGAAGGGCTTAATAACAGCTCATTAGGGGGAGAAAACCACACTGATAAACAGGACCAAGGGAGCCGCTAATTAAAAAACTGACCCTGATCGGTGGAGAAATGGCGAGGTGTGGACCACAGCCGAATACGGTACCAGAGTTGGAGTTCATAGCTGCGTCAGAGGACTTTACAGACCTCATTAGGCGCGTGATTACATGCATTGTCTTGAGGCGGAGTGGGCGTTAGGCTCCATGTTTGTTTATTTATTTTTGTTTGTTCAATCTTTTATTTATTTAAACGTCACTTATTTTAAATTCAAAAGGCTCCACTTTCTTAAAATGACTTTGACAACAAACCATGTTGACAAAACCACCATGTCTTATTAGGGTATTTGCTTTTGTCTGTTTTTTTCCCTGACCCTACCACAAAACCTGCTGACATTACACAGTAGAGACTCAGTATTAATTATTTTCCTTCCCACTTGGGGGCAGTAGAGATCTGTATCATTTGGTTGGCAAGTTAATGCGAGTAGCCCACTAGGTTGCCTGGTCATATAGTCCATCAGCACCTGCATTACAATTCCACATACTAGGTGTACAGTATGGATAAAGTAGATACAGTAGACTGATACCGACATAAATTGATTTCTACATGCCCAGATAGTGAGCACACTAGGCATTTTATGTACTAGTTCACTAGTCAGCCACACCATCCGGAAAAGCATTGGCACTGCAACATACACTGGTTCTGTGAATATTGAAGGGATTAGACCACGTCCTACAAACCGACCATGGTAATGATTGAATGATGACCGGATATGAAGAATGGCCAATTCAACACATTTATACTGCATGGATGCATCTCATTGCCCTTGTTGTCATGTTGTCCACATTCAGTGGCAGCACAGCTTCAGTGACATTGACCTGGGTTCAGTGCATGGTTAATGCCAGCATACGGAATACATTACTTCGATGCTGTCATCTGGTGTCATTTATTTGACAATACTGGGGCACCCACATGTAGGTAATTGGAAAGGAGGAACAGGGGGAGAAAAATGACTTTTGTTATATTTTCTGTCATTCATTAATATTTCCAATCTGCACCATGTAACACAGTGAACAATGGGCTGTCCTGGCCAGATGTAGGGATGGACACGTGACTTTGAACAGGTCTGTGCATCAAACACTTCGACTCTTGGAGGTTTAGTGAGCTAGTTAGCTGAAAGGTGATAATAGGAGCAGGTCTCCTAAGTGGTCTATTGTTTCCCTATCCAGTTTCCCCTTTTCGCCAGAGTGCTATTTTCTACTTATTTACTCGGCCACCAGTTACACACAGCTGATGACATGGGCATGCATGGACTATTCATACACAAACCATTTATCCTCTTGAAGAATTGACTTAATGACAGCACACACTGACCACAATCAATGCGGCAGAAAATGCAATGTGCATTAAAGACCCGGGCAAGAGATAATAAAGGATCACTAAGTCTCCCCTCTCTCTCTCTGAAGACCCCCCGAAATAACATCCCCCGGTGGGAAAGCCACCCACGTCAAGTTTCACACGTTTCACTAGAGAGAAGACCGCGGTTAGCATACACCTCCTGGACATAACAATCACATCTCACTTGACACGTCTGTAACCTCGTGAAGGCTTTCAGGTTTCCGCAAAACATCTAGTACGAGAGTTAATGGCTCCATTACCACAAAGACATCATTCCATGGCAATGGCATTTAGAGCGCTGTTTGTTAGGATGCTGTGTTCATTGATCTAATGATCTTATACTACAGTGGATTTATCTAGAGAGGCTATTTGAGATGTTACATCTGTGAAACACAATTTGGTTATATCACTTAACATAAGGAAAGGCTATCCAATAACTGTTTAATGGCATTTTAGACTGCACAGTTGACAATATTTGCCAAGTGCACTGTTTAGGAAAGCACCCAGAGGGAGAGAGAGAAAGAAATGATAAGGTGATATGAGAGAGCTGCAGTGTTCAGTGGAACCTTGGCACTGCATGGATGCTTTCCCCTCTCCGAACGCAGGAAGGGCACAGGTGTTGGCCAGGAACAGATTGTGAGACGGGCCTGTGATATTGTGATGAGACGACAGGGGAGCCATTTTGAAATTCAGCATTCCACACTCAACTTGGCGCCGGCCAGACTGCGCTCCGGCCTGGTGGGGTGGGGGAGGGGTGGCTTGTGGGGGATCTCCTGGGCTTCGGTGTCCGCGCACGCTCTGCACAGCTGGGCTTGGCGACAGCGGGCCGTGCCAGGCCAGCCTCCCAGCGCAGATGCCCTGCGCCCGGACTGGACGGACATGCCGGCGCACTCTGCTTTAACCTTGCCCTCTGTGTCACACCCAGGAGCCAACTGGAAGTACGAGACAGCCTGTGCCTTTGAAAATGGGAAAGTATTATCCGACTGTTAATAAAGTGTTATACAAACATGGCGAACTGCCGTCAAACATTTTGGTGGTTGGCCTGTGTAAAATAGCACTGTATTTTTGAGTAGATACAGATGCCAGAGAAAAGTGGGAGTTTTAAACGTGTTAAAGGTTCAGAATTAAAAGGCTTCCAGCTGCACGGAGGAGCTAGTCTTTGGGGATATCAGATGTGTTTCTTTGTATTCCCACAGGCGCCAGTTGTTGTTTTTTTTTTAAACAGGTTGATAACAAGCAGTACAGATGGTTGAATGGAATGTCAAATAGGTCATTCTACTACAATCTCATGCTTTAAGCAACAGATGGCTTAATGTATAATTAACAACTGTCCTGATGCAATGTGCAATTAAGAATTGCCAAAGTGCAATATAGACAGTAGTAATTTACATGTTCTCTGATTTAAGATATACAAATCAGAGCCTACCAATATAGTTTACTGTTCTCACAGACTTGTCCACCTTAGTTGTTGGTACAGATTTTCTGCAGGACTTGAGATTTAAGGATTAGTGTTGCATTTTTTGCCTTACCCAATTCCATCATTTATTTATTTCTATATGTTCTCTAATCTCTTATTTCACTGTTACTTTTTGTGCTCATGTGTAAAACACTGAATTGTCAGTGTGTATGAATAATGTGCTGAATGCCTGTACACTGGCCTTGCCTTGCCCTCCTGTAAACACTTACCAGGAGAATAAGAAAGGCCTGAGAGGCTCGATATTTTCCCGACTGCTTTCTTGCCGATGCCGATTTACCATGACACAGAGCTGATGCAAGTTGGACGAGCCCTTTTCAAATCTATATAGTTCTGCAGGAATGTTGTTAGAGCAAGCCTAATGTATTTTTCATATGCTACAGCAGAACCAAATCATTGTTCCATTGATTCATTGAATCGTTTCTTTGTGGGAACAAATGAGTAAACAGACCCATTGAAAGAAGACACCACCACGCTATAATGCATCTTTGTTTTCCAGGCATGAATGGTTTCTTATACATGGGCCGTTTCACACTGTAAAAGATGACATGTCAGTGTCGAAGATACCAGTAGCCCTGCCGCTCAACGCCATTGGCTTGGGAATTCTGCCTCTTCTTCCACAGTGAGAGAATAAAGAGATTGCGGAACTGCAAATCTGATAACATCACGCTATGCTACGTCAATTAGCACTGGTGCACCCTGTGATCTAATGTGTTTTTAATCTGTTCAACAGACACTGTTTTTTGTGAAGAGGTTTAAAATGTAATCACGGCTCACAAAGGACTCAAGTTTGCATCCTCTCTCATTTCTAATTTCCTTTGTAAACTGGGAGCCTCACTCAATCGCATTACAGTCAATTAGGTGAAGTGAGTTCTTTGGACTCAGCTCAAAAGGATAATGCTCTTTCATCACGTTGAAATAGTCTCTGATGACCTCCTAACTGATTATAAAAATATAACCCTGCTTCACCCAAACAAATTTGCATTCACTCTCACAACTATTATGTCATTCACATTTCACAATAAACATCAATGCATGAAAAACATGAGGCGACAACTACTCCAATTATCAACATTAGAATGACAATTACAACTAAACTACTATTAGCCCCCTGCTAGTCCTATTACTAATTGATACAAGTACAAGTATTGTTACAAGTATGATTTCCACTATTAATACACTATTATCGTTAGTGTTTTTTGACATTCCTCATATGACATGCCTGAAAGGAATGCGTACAGCCTCTCACCATTTTGCTTGTATGTGTATTTTCTAAATGCTGTAATTGTACTTAGTTTAGACTAAGTATGGAGACTAAGTATAGTTTTAAAGTAATCAATGTTATGTTGTTTTTAATGAACAAACAAAACCAATAGAAAACAGATAGACAGAGAGAAAGAGAAATGTCACCCACCCAAGACACTGAACACTCCAAAATGTAAATTTTAATGCAGATGTTCTGCATATTTGTTTCCTACAACGAAAACACACAAAACTAAAACAGTCCTCCTACGCCAAGGAAAAATAAGTCAAACCTATCATGGTTTGCGGATATGTAGCTTTTTTTCTGCGATACTGAAATACAATACTGTACATAGAGCACCTTGGGTGACAACACTTTTTTTCCCCTCATACGCTGTTTCTCGCTCCCTCTCTCTCTCTCTCTCTCTGGAACGTTTTTGAGCTGACTATCTTTACATCATGTTAATCAACACCAACAGCTGTCTGGATTATGTCTGGTATGCAAATGCCGGTGGTCATCAATAGTATATTGTTTACGTTGTTGCCAGCCCTGGTTTTCTCTTCCTCCTTGTGTCCCATCGAGGTGCCAAGTTACCAGGGCTCCATTGTAAAAGGGCAACACAAAACTTTTTTCCCTCTTTTTCATTTCTTCCCTATGTTTTTCTCTCCTTCTACTCTTCATGAATATCCAGAGTTTTTCTCACTGTGACAGATTATGCGTCATGGATTTTAATTGATCCCTCTGGGGTAAGAATAGCGCTGTTTGTGGGGGTTTAGCCACGGTGCGGTTTTGAACTCAGCACTGTGATTTCCAAGCGAACGCTAACCCTCAAATACCTGACTGGGATGCATTAATTGGCCATACAAGTGGGTTTGCATTTTGTATGCCGTATCTTCTCTCTAACAATGCTGGGGTGTGGGATGATGAAATGGAAAATGTATTTTATGAGCAACAAGATTTACCCAGTGTTTGTGTAACTGTGAGCTGTGTGTGTGTGTGGGGAGGGGCTTCCACACCACCATTCCCGTATTCTCCTCCAACTTTTTTTAATCTGAGCGAATGAGCCTTTTTGTAACACATACTAGTTTTAATCTGCTTCTTGATGTTGAGTCACACGATCTGGACACTTTGAGGGTGGGGATAAAAGAGCATGTGTGTGTGTGTGTGTAAGAGAGAGAGAGAGAGAGGGAGGGAGGGGAAAAAAAGAAACCAAATGCTGTTGCTGTTGTGGGCCTATTAGACTCCACCCTCTCTGCACTCGCATCAAGATTAGTCTCCGTCCGCTCAGGCCTTGGGCACAAGATGTCTCCATCCCACCCCCTACCCTCAAAGTGAGGATATTCCTTATGGCCTGTCATGTGATATTGAGCTACTTCCCCCATGTAGTGTGCTCTCTGCGAGGCACACAGTAGTGTGTATGAGAGCTCCATAGCCTCATCCTCCCTGGATGCGATTGCTGAATAGAGGCCCTGGTCACTATGGGACTCTGGGACTATGATTGCTTGTACAGTTGATGTGAATTCAAATTGAAACTTATATCACAGCGCAATGCACGACACTCTGTCGGGTCATTACTATGACGTAGAGCTGATCCCTACATAGCTGTGTGTGTGTGTGTGTGTGTGTGTGTGTGTGTGTGTGTGTGTGTGTGTGTGTGTGCGTGCTTGCGTGTGTGTCAACAGTGTGAGATCTAGTCCTTGAGGGCCGCGTGTGATGAGTGCGGGTGGGTTCCTGTGGCTTTCAGAGAGGCAGACTCATTATACCCAGGAAGAAGATGATCTGAGCTCACCGTGGCCTTGATTTATGGCAAAGCCTTGTTGTCTGCACTTGCCGAAGCCTCGCTCACGCAGGGGTACAGTATGGTTCGGTGGCGTCATTAATCCAAACTGTGAACATTCTCTCTAAATTGAAATTCTCTAATGCCCTACACCATTCTGAATATTTGCCGCTTTTTTTTTTCCCGCAATTGACTGAAAGTAGCTTTGAAGGAGTCTGTGTTGAATAAAGAATGAGATGTTCAGAGGCCATTTAACACTTATACCTAAAATGAAATTCTGAGACTCACAGAATACAGTAACAATACAGTTATTTATATGGGTTTTCATGCATATTCTGTTGACTACAGTTACTGGTGTTAATACTAGTTAAAACATTAAAACAATAACAGATACATAACCCCTTAATTACAATGGGCATTAGTATACACATTTATGTTACATTTTTGCTGATGCCAGTTTGTATCATATGCAATGAAAGAAGGTGTTTGTTATGTTTTAACAGTGTTATTACATCGAGACATTAAGAACTGATTATAAGTTAATGACACTTAGAATGAGTCTAGTCATTATATCATGTTGTTGCACTTACACAGCCCTCAACCATTGTCACTCTGGATACTCGAAGAAGTGACATGACACATAAAGTAGTCACTAGTGATATGCAGTTATTGATGGAATTTGAAAAAAAGATGTCCTTTGAGGCATTCTCGAGAGTTTCTACCAGATTTTCAAAGGAGACTTCTCCTCCGGAGAAGTGATTCATCATTACTGTCTTAAGTCCTCTTTGAAAGTGGTCAGAATTAACTGCCATGTAATCACCCCGAAACTTTCCGCCGCACAAACACACACAGACCAAGAGACAGAGGAGACCTCATTGTACTGAACTAATCCCTGATTCCATTATCCACAGGCACCAGTTTCCTGACATGCTCAACCCCCGCTTACTTCATTAATCCTCCCTCTCCAGCCTCAAAACTATCTTGGCACTGGGATGAGTGCCGCGCCGCGCCATCTGCCGCCGAACGGCTAATAAAAGGAACTCCGTCACACGTAAATTATGCCTTTTTTATGATTATGACAGCAGACGTTGCCGTCATTGCCGCAAAGCGGCCTCCTTGGGCCCTCAGACGCCCCGGTGCCTCGCAAATCACTTAGATGTCGGGGTTCGGCTTAGCTGCGAAACCTGCGCAGGTCACCTGTGTTACGTAAGCGATTAGTCAAGCGCGTCGTGGGCTCAGACCATCTGCCTGGTGCCTCTTGGAATATATATATTTTGATGAGGTTGCTTAGTTTTGCCACCCATTGTTTATCTTCCTTGAATTTTGTTAGGGTGTTTTATCATGATGAAGGACTTCTGAATGTGCAGACGTGGTGCGTTCAGACAAGCCTTGGCGTACCCTGGGCATTTGGTTGATTACCGTCTGGACAGTATTTCTGCCCCATCATTTATTATACGCTCTTCGCAAAAAAAAAAAAATAGACTTCCATGCCATATGTGATGATGTGTCTGGTCGGCACTAGCGATGGAAACAAGGCGGCTAAGATGGATGTGACTCAGGTTCCATTTTCTGTCGTGCAGGAACACCTCAGTCGACGAGGGCGGGCCGGTCCTGGCTGCCCACAGCTTTTGTATGTCTGTCTCATTTCACAATTCATCAGCCGGCCACAACTGTCAGCGTGGTGGCAGCCCCGCCAATCCATCACCTTCTGTCACAGAGCCATCAAAAACGGAGAGATGGGTCTCTCTGTGTTGGAATTCTATTAATCCCAGCCAGCCAGTGAGTCAGGGATCCAACCGAGCAGCCAGCTAGCCAGCCAGCCAGCCAGCCGGCCCCTTGTACAAGCCTCTGAGAGATAATAAAATCATATCGGCAAATCAGAAGAGCTCCTCCTGGGATTTGCTGCAGTTTTGAAGCCGCGTTGACTGACATCATTTTTCTTTTCTATTCTATTGAGGGGGTTTCGTTCTTCAATGAAATATCCTGGGCTTTCTACCTCCCTCCCTTTCAACACGCACGCACACACAGACATACACTTTTTGTTAACACGTCATCCACACAATCCCTCATCTCTTTAGTTAAACATCCAGTTGCTTTTTCTAACCGTGTGTTTCAGCAGAGTGAGGTTCATGCAGTTAACTGGACAGGGCTCAGATCTTCCATTATAGATGTGTAAATTCCTGAAAACTAGAACTAGACACACACTTCAAGAGTAATACACCACAATGCAAGAACAAGTGGCAGGCTATTACATAAACCTACTTTGTTGCTCTCGCATTGCATTGCACTGCACTTGTTATCTTTTACTGAAATTCAATAGATAATGTAAGAGTTGTGGCTCAGTTGCATATGCGCCAGTTCCACTTCTTTTACAAAATGGACAGCCTGACAATAGCAATACAAGCATGTTGTCTCTTCTTAGAATAAGCATTTCTCCACCCACAGAATGGGGAGAAAAAGGACCGATTGACAGAACCGTAGAATATAATTTACTGTTTTATTCAGCTTACTGATTTGCTGGGCTATTTTACATAAGTCTCTGTCGAACATAGCCAGGAGAAAGACTTTCCAGGGACCATGATCCAAGGAAATTTACACCCTCCTGCCGTCTTCTGTGTCTACCCCTAGTGACAGGATTATGTTCTATCACAGCCTTCCTTTCACTCGTTGGGAAAATAAACCCCCCATTCAAAATTCACTCTTTTCTGTATGCGTGTGTGAGTTAGTCTGTGTTTCTGTGTGTCTGTGTGTGTTTTAGTAGGGAGAAAAGATGAGCAATGTTGTCTCATCTCCTGAAATGACATTACTCTGTTTCCTTAATCCTTCAAATGGACCTTGGGGCAGTCCATTTGCGGTCAGCCGACTGTGAAGCTCTATAATGATGGGGTATTGACCCGTTTGCTGTTTTGGTGACCAGGGCAGGACCAAACTTAAAGAGTTCCTATTTTTCACATGTCAGTCCTTTAATGTCACCGGCTCTTTTTCGGTTAAATACCCACATCAATTTCAATAACCCAGACCCCATAGCACTGTTGTTTTTCTTATAGTTTGTTGCTTATTGTTGTGCAGACTCCTTTTTGCATTTTGAAACACAACTCTGTTTATTGAGTCAATTACTTGATTTAAAGATGATTTAAATGTGCTCATGATATTTGCAATTTGCAAATTGTAAATAAAAATGTGATAGCTTTGTATACATAGTGTAATAATGATCACTAAGGATAATGAAAAAATGTGTAGTGTACAGTATAATGATGTGTGTGTGTGTATGTGCTTGCGTGCGTGTGGGTGGGTGCATATCTTACAGACACTGACTGTAAAGACTGTACAGTGTAACTGTTGAATAGCATACTACTTGAGGCAGAGGCACCGGCAGTGGGAGGGAGAAGGGGTTTACAACCAGCAATTGTCCACAGGAGACGTTGTCAAGCTGTATCACGAGTCCACGCATTTGGACTGGGGCATCTTTGCGGTGTTTTCTCTGTCTTTGGATGGTGGAGTGGTGTGATATGCATGGGCTATTAAATGATCCTACGGGAGTAGTTGTGGCCTTGCCACCACTGCAGGCAGGCTCTCTGGAGGATGCCTCATGCACGGAGGCGGCCCGCCCCCCTTAAAAGCTCAGAGGGCCACCCGGGCGGCTGTGGCGGTGCACGTGCCACGCCAGGAATACGCCGAGTGGGTGTGCACAAAAGGTTAATTTATGAGCTGCTGCCTTTGAAGCCCATTTAAGCAGAGGAAAAATCCACCGCAGAGGTTTGTTTAGCTGCAGAAATCTGACACAGCCAAAAATAGGTATGCTATTTCATGCAAATAGTGGCAGTGGGGTAGGTGGACAGGTGGGAGGGGCGGTGGGTGTCTGGTGTAGGAGTTATAAATCTAAAATGGATGGATGCATTTTTAAGTAAAGAAAAACATATTACATCAGACCTCTGAGCATCACTCTGGAGCACAAAAGCACTATAAACAGCAGCTAATCTGATCCTACCCCAGTATCATTTTAAGCATTCATTTGTTTGTGACTAAGCTTATTACATGTAGGCTTAGAATTCAGAACTTATCATCTGGTGAAAACTAATGACACTGAGAAAGACCAACAGTTGCTTTAAGGTTTCTTTAAAGTAACACAGTTTTCAGTTCTCAACACACTGGGTACCCAGTTTAACAGTAAGGGCTACCCAATGTATCTAAAACTGATACAAAAGGCCATGCTCCTACTCAGACTCCACTCTCCTTATTGTAAGTCAGTGTGGTAAGTAGTCAGTTTTAAGCCATTATTTTAACTCTTGTATTATGTTCACCTTTTGCACCCCTTTGGACTGTTACGGACATAATTTTGGTATTGTCCCGAAAGGAGGTGATTCGAGCTCTGTGACATGGTATCCTTCTTCCCTCAGAAGATGGCTACACTGTGGACATAAAGGGATGGACATGGTCACTAACAATACTCAGCTGTGGCATTTAAACGATGGTCAGTTGGTACGAAGTGGCCCTTAGTGTGCCAAGAAAAGATCCCCAACACCATTTCACCACCACTAGCCTGGACCATTGATACAGGATGGATCAGTGCTTTCATGTTGTTTATGCCAAATTCTGACCCTACCCATCTGAAAGTCCTCGCAGAAATTGAGAGTCATCAGACCAGGCATCTTTTTTCCAATCTTCTATTATCCAATTTGGGTGAGCCATGCAAATTGTAGCCTTAGTTCCCTGTTCTTAGCTGACAGGAGTGACACCCTGTGTGGTCTTTTTGTTGCTGTAGCCCATCTGTTTCATAGTCCGATGTGCTGTGATGAGATGAGATGCTCTTCTACATACCTCGGTTGTAACAAGTGGTTATTTGAGTTACTATTGCTTTTTTATTAGTCTGGCCATTCTCTTCCGACCCCTGGCATCAACAAGGCATTTCGCCCAGATAACTTCTGCTCACAGCATATTTTCTAAATGACTTGGACTTGACTCGGACTCAGACACTTGGGACTCAAGAAAGGACTCAGACTCAAGGTTTAGTGACTTGACTACAACACTGACATTTTTTTCCCCGTCAAAATAGCAATGTGTGATTGATGCGTCTAATCCATGGGTTCCCAAACTCAATGTGGGCCTCCCCTCTGAAAACAGTGACACCTCCCACCCCCCTCCCCAACAATCATTTTCAAATAATGATATTCACTTCAGTTAAACCACTTAAATCGGTATACTATGCAATGCAATGCGTTTTCGATGTTTGGCTTTGTTGCCCATATCAGGCTCGGGCCGTGCAGCGATTGTGACAAATCTGTCCATTTTAAGTTAGCTATCAGAATGTCACATAGTCACGTAGGCCTATGTCCAACCTCTTACGTGTATGTGTCACTTTATATTCATTTCTATACAAACCAAGGCGGCGGATTCCTAAAGAAACGCAAACACCCACACCATAAGTTTATCTAAATTTTACTGTGACTCGAAGAGCTGTAAACAGTGTTGTAAGACTGCGTGTACAAATCCGCTTGGAGCTCCAGTGGAATTTTGATTTGCCGACGAGAATTCTTGGGGTAACTGTTCACTGGTAAATTGCAGCTAGCTCGGCTTGGCTAAGTTAGGGTTAGGGTTAACCCTAGCTTATACTACGGTAAGACAATTGTGTTGTTCCGCACTTGTAAACCCCTCAACTGAATAACTGAATTAAACAACAATAACAAAGGTGCATTCTAAGAACATGGGTGCGTGAGACGGGATTGATTTAAAGTGATCAAATAGTGTTTAAATAAAAATACTAATATGATTACATAATTTAGAACAATAAAATGACCTAAGATTAGTTTAATTGATTATACAAATATTAAAATAGTCACTATACTTACAGCCAGTCTTATTTACTTATTCAAATACATTTACTAACTTCTTTGTTAAATATATACAACATTAGCAGACACACAATTATATGCATGTCCAAGCTATTTTGGCTCAAACAGCTATTTAGACAACTTGCATGCATAGAGGGCTGATGATAACTGCTTTGGCCACAAACTAGAAAAGACAGGTGTGTTGCACCTGGCGCTGTGATGGGCTGGGTGTAAGATAGGGCCAATGGGTTATCCAACAAATATCCTGCCTCCAGAGGCTTAAGAAAGCAGCATGGCTGGGCAGATTAATGGCAGTAATAGAAAAGTTATTCGGTAACACTTTACTTGACAGTATCGACATAAGACTGACATGACGCTGTAACCCTAATCCTAACTCTAACCCTAACCTTAACCCTAACCCTAAACCAAACCCTAATCCTAACCCTAATTTGTGACGAAAACTGAATGTCACTTAATAACAGAAGTGTTTATGACCTGTTTATGACACGTCATGACAGTGTCATGTCACTCTTATGTTGATACTGTCAGGTAAAGTGTAACCAAACTTTCTCTTGTAGACTAGACGGTAACACTCCATACTAAGGTGCCATAATAAATAGCAAACCAGTAATTACCTAACCCTTTATTAATATTTGTTAATTGTTACTAAAATATCTATTTGGAACAAGTTATTAGTTTTTTCATCATTAATTAAATATTAGTTGTTTGCATAAAATCTGGATGTTAACTAATATTGTATTAATATTTGTTCATAGTTAACTAAATGTATTTTTGGCACTTTCCCATTCTACCCGACTTTAATGTTTTGCTACTGTATATGACACACCATCTGGAGAATAACTCCTGCTTTGGGCACCAAATTTGAGAAGGAGAAATGTGGAATAGAATATTGATAGGGAAAAAAACAGCCTCTAGGTCCAGTAAGTGGAATCAATGCACAGAGTAAGAAGACTAGTCCTTGAGACCTTCAGAGGAGACAGTAGCAGAGGTATCAAGATGGACAGAAAAAAATCAAATGGTGTATCTGAACACATATGTGACATGTGACTTTGCTGCAGGGATCATCAGATAGTCAATCTACATAACCTTGTGCCTAATTACCAATGCAAAAGTAGTATTTTGTACTTTTTAGATGGAAACTTCCGAAAATTAATATGCAATGATGCAAATACACATAGAAAAATGCTGAAGGCCCCTCGTGACAGAACATTACATTGTGTCAGTCATAAAAAAAAGACCAATGTTGCATGACATTAGTGCATCTGGCTGAATCTAATTGGCTGTTTCAGACATCAAGGCCTCTGACGGGTCCAATCCATGTGTGCTAGAGCAAGGAGACAACACTGTGGGACAACAGGAGAGGACAAGCACCTTTTTTAAAGTCTCAGACTATATCTCCATTATGTTAGTGGCCAGGTTGTGTCCTTGTCCCCCTGCCCTGACCCACTTTACATATCAATTAATCTGTCTAATGGAAAAATGTGTTGTATATCTGAACGGCCTTGGTAGCAGTGGCTCATGTCAGTCCCATGTCAGTGGCTAGATGAGTGACGGGAATAGTAAATCAAGTCATTGAAAAGTCATTCAATTAGAAGGCAGCTGAAGCACACAGCACCTGCAGAATGACTATAGGAAGTGCCATTAAAAACTTCTTATTACATCCACATAGTTTGCAATAGAGCTCATTGCTTAATTGTTAGCAGGTCTGCCTTTTCATTGTCATTATGTAGTTTCATGAACAAAGTACATTTCAAAAACATATGTTGTTGTTGTCTGATGGCTCCATAACAGTTATAGATTGTTAAAGATTAAAGATGTTTTAAAAATAATAACAAAAAACAATATGTGTATGCAAATATGAACTGGATATCTGAAAAAATTTATGATACCTTCCAAATGCTTGTAATATACTTCAAGTATATTGTGCAAAAAATCCTTTGTAAGTGCTGAGAGGCATCTCTACTTTTCCTTTCAATCTATACCTCTGTGTATATACATTAGTGGAAGCCTGTGGTACAATCCTCTAGTTTTCCGCTTCTCACCTTGAATTGACTTTGTTTGGGATTTCACACTGCCAGAATTGCTCAGACTGCAATTCTTTTAATTGAACATCATCTGACCTAACTCACCCCATTCTTTGAGAGAGACAAAGAGAGAAAGAGGCAGCAAGCCAAAACGGAAAACAATGTAAAATAGGTCAAGGTTGTCAGAGGATGCATACATTTAGCATATTAAATGCCTTGTAAAAGAAGTCTCGCCACCCCATTGCCACTTTCTTCCATCAGGTGCAACACAGCATTGGCTGTGAATGTAGTCAGATAAAGAAGGGATGATGCTCGTCTGAAGTCATCAAGGAAACTTATTACGGTGGCAGTGATAAGCCAGTGATCAAAGCAGGCCAGTAATGAAACTCAGTTGGAGTTCTTTCTCTTTCTTTGAACTAGCTTCATGCCAGATGAATGGGTTATTGCATATCAGCATATTAGCTTTCTTATGCAATGGGATCGTCATTAACCCTGCAAGCATGAAGCTTGTGAGGAGCGGCATTTGTGGAATTGATATATTTCTAGAACAATTGAAATGATCAATCTATCAGTCAATTAATAAATCAATTAATCAATCAATCAATCAATATCTATCTATCTATCTATCTATCTATCTATCTATCTATCTATCTATCTATCTTTCTTGTATGGCTTTAAATGAAATAATTGCACTTAAAAGCGAAATGAAATTGCACTTATCTTGCTAGGCGTAATGGGACCCTTTACAGTGGATAAAACATTATCGCTGAATATCAGTAGTCACAGCACAGCACGGTACCACAGCACTGTTTCCTAGACCCCCTGAATGGGAGATCTTTGATCAGTGGATCAGTGCAGTGCATCAGCACAGGTGTGCATGACTCACAGGACCTTCTAGTGGTCTATACTTATACAACAGGTTGGACTTATAGGAGCATGCTGGGGAATGAGCCATCACAGGCGGGAGAGTTTAACTGATGTCTGAGTACATCTGGCCCAGTTTATACACACTAAGGCTGGTGGCTGTGATGGTAACATTACAACAGCTGACTGATTAACTTCAATGATATTGAAGAGACACAGTCATTTTACAGTAAAACTGCTCAGT
This sequence comes from Alosa alosa, assembly GCF_017589495.1. Classification (NCBI taxonomy): domain Eukaryota; kingdom Metazoa; phylum Chordata; class Actinopteri; order Clupeiformes; family Clupeidae; genus Alosa; species Alosa alosa. Next base: position 12,306,945 of record NC_063190.1, on the reverse strand, counting down.
GCATGCTCAGGTTTTGTTTAAAGCTAACAACGACACCCGGGGACTGCCCATGGATGGATGCTAGTGTAAAAGTGCATAGCATGGTACTATTAGTTGCTTTGTATAAAGTTGAGCACTGTGCTAATGTATTAAGTGTATTGTAAATGTAATATACATGCATTGAATGTACTGCTAATCAGGGGCGCTGCTAGATAATTTTGTCCCTATGACAGACAATAATTCTGGGCCCCCGATAATATATAGTATTATTGGGGGGGCTCTCTGTGGGCCTCCTGTCAGTGCTGGACCCTCAGAATCGTCCTAACTTTCCACCCCCAGGCGGCGCCCCTGCTGCTAAGTACATGTAGATGTAGACAGTAGCTGTGGAATGAGGTATCACTTGTACCTGACTTTAGAAAGTATTCATCCCAGGTGACGGTGACTCCCACAGTTTATCTGACAGAGCGAAATGCTGAAAAAAAAACACATCCCCATGAGTTCAGCACATACTGTAGATAGAGATGAAAATGTACTGACGTGCTGTATTGCAGTGTGGATAAAACTGTCTTGTAAATTAATAAATGTAAATGCCAATAATGTCTGACACCTCCGGCCAAGATCTCATCCAGACCACAGATAGTGTGGTGTCAAATCCACATTAAATAATACAAACTCAAAAGAAGTCCGCACACTGTGGATGTATACTGCAGATGATGGCTTTAATGCACTCCGGAGCACTAGTGAAGCAAGCAAGTAAGTGAAAGATAAGCTAAGCAAAGTGAGCAAAGTGAGTAGTGAGCTAAGTAAGATAACATCCTCTGGCTGTTGTCCAGCCTTTATACTCCTTCAAGTCATCCCAGACAAGACACTCTATGTTTACAGATAACTGACCAAGTAATATATGGTACTTCACCTTTGCCCTCTCATCCTGTTATTCATACATTCTTTAGGTTGTGCCATTCTTTAGGTTTTGATTACATTTCCTGGCACCAAACCTTGTCTATGCCATTTTCTGCCAGGCCTGCTCTTTCACTTAAACCAGTCTTCCTTTCCCACACTGAACATACTACAGACTTCAGTTTCACAAAACAATGATATTACACAGAATAAAGATACTACATAAAAGATATATAAACTAAAGGATATATTTCAATAAAAATCACGACAATAGCATCTGACTTGGCCAAGGTCTGACCAACGGCACAGTATATCTCTCTCTCTGTCTGGAGGGGACCCACCCCGATCTCAGCTCTAGGCGTTTCCTTGCTTCCTCGCCTTCCTTGCTGTGCTCCTCCTCTTGTTGTGCCTGGTCTGCGGCAGCTTGTGCTGTGAACAGAATAGATGGCCTCCATCTGGTGTGAGTCACAGTGCCCCCTTCTGCTCTACCTCCCGCTTAGGCATCACACAGGAGCACGTGGGCCCCGCGTGGGGAAGGAAAGGCAAGGGAAGGAAAGGCAGCCAAATTTGTCGTTCATTTAACAGTTTTTCACATTGACAATTACATTATTGCAAGGAGCATAATTGGTTTTTCTTTTGGCATTGTCCGAATGGCCAGTTCTGGATGATGTAGGATTGTAATACCTTTTCTGTTATGATTCCAGGGCAGCGTAATTGGCTATTGGAAGTGCTTACATTTATCAGAGTAATATGTAATGTGAACAGTGCATATCTTATATAAATAAGCAAAGTGAGGTAAAACAGTGCCTGAAAATCACACTCAAAAAGAGAAGAGTCGTAAAGATGCTCACAGGCTTCAGTGCTTTTATGTAAAATCTTTTTTTGAAAGCCGCCTACCAGCAATTAAGTTTGTATTCTGAACAGAATGCTCTATTCACTTCACCTTATGTGGTGCATTTGCTGAAAAATAATTATAAAAATGTGATAAAACACTCCAAGTTGTGTTACAATAATGAGTGGAAGTCCTGATATTCACCCATTGAACACCGAAAGTGCTCCTTCAAAAAAAACCACAACATTGAATTTCCACCAGAGAAGCTGAAATTAGTGTAGAGGAGCCTTTTGACTCCCTCCTCTCTTTCTGGAGATGTATCTAATGATGTATCAAACATCTCGTCAGCCCGGTGTTTTACTTCCTCTCTCTGTAGTGCTCCTGAGTGCCGGAGACCCTGTGAGTGACTGAGTGCCTTAAATAGCAGGCTTGAAGGTGGCGGTAATAAAGTGGAGCTAGCTTTCACTGAGACGAGATAGCATCATTCGGAGCCTGCTCTATTGAACGAAACTTTTCAAGTAAGATCCCCAACCTCTCACAGAAATAAAGGGGTGGAGGGGGTGAGAAGACAAGAAAATAGAAAACCCTTCAAAATATTATTTTTCCTTCCAAACCACTTTCAAAAAATTTGCTATGGTCCAGGAGATTGTATGAGAAATATCCTGAGGGGTGGGGTGCTATTGAATGCCTGTGTTTGTGACAGTGCCGGCTGAAGTGAGTGCATTCACACTCGACATGTTCAGTCCTGTGACACAGCTTATAATGCCTCCCACATCCATTCAATTTACTGCATTCCTACTGTAACACTTACCTCAACAACGCATACTGAGAAATAGAAAAAAGGACAAAATAGATGCAAACTGCTGTCTTTTCAGATTTTCAGATTCTTTGAGAGCACCAAGCTCTTGCTGTAAAAAAGCTGAAGGATAGATTTTGAAGGATAGTTAGTGAGAACAGCCAATCCTTGGTGTAGTCACTTGTAGTCACAATGGTATGGATTGTGTTGCCATGATACATGTCTTTGTCCTTACAGTTGTTCCACTTAGTTTGTATAATGTGAGTTAGATCACAGTGCAGTTAACCCAGCAGATGTGTATTGATGGTTTGAATGCTAACACAAGAGTGTTATGAGTGTGCTCCTAACTGAGCCCTGGAGGCAGAGTATATTTATTTATATTTCTGCCTTACAACATCTCGGCTGATTCATAGTTGCTACGATTTGCATAATATCTAAATGTAAACCAGTAGAAGGAGGTCAGTAGAAATGTGTTTGTGCATACACACACACACACACACACACAAGCATGTGCGTGTGCACATACACACACACAAACACACACACACCACACACACACAGAGGTCACTTAATCTGCTGTGAACTCACCGAGTTGTATCTGGTGTGATATACTACACCATCCGCATTCTGCACAGAGGGTTTTAATGAAAAATGTACTTGCCTCTTGTTGATAATGCTTCCTGTACAACTGTAGAGGTCATTCACATTTATGGCCAGTCACCTCCCTGCCGTGTGAGCCCCTTATTTATGCTGAGGACAGTTTGGGGGCGTCAACTGCACCGGGGCCGGCTTCAAATGATGGAACACCAATAGAAGAAGAAAACCAGTAATATATATTTTTTGAGGGGAGGGGGTGCTATTTATTTTGATTATATATATTTCAGCCACAAAACAAGTAGCATGGTACTACATCTACTAAGTTGCACCTCTCAGCTGGATGCTCCAACAGTTGTCCATAGATCCCATCTAATCAGAATGAATGTCTAGGGTAAGAATTCACACCTTTGCGTCCACAAACAGCTGTTCTTCTTCCAGGTAGGAGACAAAAAAAATCTATACAATTAGCTTAGGAATGATTTTGCCTTGCCACAGAAGACATTCTGAAGACAACGGGCTCAGTGACATTCAGATTTTTATGAAATAATAATAAGTACATGCATCTATTATTTAAGTGCCATCCAGCTGGTTCACCTGTCATATATTTCCACTGTGCCAGTGTGCCAGGCTTTAGAGAAATGATGGGCTTCCATTTGCATATGAAGTAATTGCATAAGTGAGAGTGAGTATAAGTCTACGAGACGACTGTCTACGTGTGTGTGGGGGGTGGGTGGGTACGTGTGCACGCATGTGTGTACAGTATGTGTGTGAGAGAGAGAGACAGAGAGTGAGAGAGATCCTTCAATCAAACAAGAAACCTTTTCTTCAACAAATTTAACTCAGAAATTCCTAATTTTAATGAACTTAATGACATATCAAAATTAAAGATACTATTAGGAGAAGAAGATAAAGCATATCTTGCTGCCCAGTATGGATCAACATGCCACAATCTGAGGGACAATGAGTGACCTATATCGACAAATAAACACACACACAAACACACGCACAGACATACACACACACACACACACACACACACACGCACACACACTGCATCATACACTGCATTTTATTTAACTTTTACCTATTTATTTTATTCTTATGAAAATCTACTGACATGTATGTGTTCAGATTTATTGTATAACTGCTTTGGCAATATAAGTGAGGTTGTCATGCCAATTCTTGAATTGAATTGAGAGAGAGACAGAGAGAGTGAGAGAGAGACTGCTTCTGTGTGGCCAGATTGCCTATGGCATTGAGAAAAAAGATCTCCAATGTTATGTATGCTGCGTGCTTAGAATGTGCTGTGATGCTCCACACCTGCTCCTTCTTTTGACTGGGCTTGTAGCTTGGTGATGTAAGCCAATGCAGCTAAACACCACTGATTTACGTAAGATTGGAAGCTATTCTAAATTGCACAATATTCTGTTTGGAAGTACAACATGGGAGATCACAGACAGTGTAAGCATTTATTAACTATGGCAACAGCCGTAAACGTCAAATGCAAATATAAACAAATTTAGGAATAAGTGTTTGTCTCAATATTTCCTGAGATTCACAGTTAATCTGTTTTGCTGTATACAGCCTACTGCAACAGCCCGAACACAAGTGCTTAAAATGCCTAATAAATCATATGAAGTTTAATCTGCCAGTGATATTAGATTTTGCTCTCTTATTATTGTCGGTCCTCCGTGGGCTGCCAAAGTAAAATAAATACCTCTGACAGGTTTAGGAGTGCTGAAGCAGAGCGTTTCTGTTTGACCTCCATGTGGTATTGCTTGGGGACTGGGAAAAATGAACTGGTGCTGTGTGTGAACTTGTGTGTTCACACGTACGCACACACACACACACACACACACACACACACACAAGCACAAACCCAGGCACATACAGACACAGGTGCACACACAAAGAGGGAGAAAGAGAGGAAACAGAACACAGAGCTGGAGTGAGAGAGAGAGACAGAAGGAGAGAGAGATAAACAGAAAGAAGGATGGAGTGAGAGAGACAGAGGGAGATGTACATTTTCAGTTTTATAAGACAGAACAAAACGGGGGAAATCTATTTTCTAGGCTGGTGCATAGGAGTGAAGTGTACAGAGAAATAGTGTGCTACGCTAGCGTCCAGCCCGTGGTCACAGTTACAAAAAAAACACACACAAAACAAAGATGAGACGTGAACCTTGAGCCCACGGGGGTGACAAATACCACTGTCTCTTCAGTTTGCCCTTGGAGAGAGAGAGAGAGAGAGGGATAGAGAAGGGGAGCAGTTGGGGGAAAACAGGTAAATCAAAATGAGGTGGTTGGTAAAGTGTGTTTGCCTGTGTGTGTTTGTGTGTTGGGGGTGTTGGAGGGTTGTGTGGGTTTCCTAAACCAAACAAGTTGTTCCAAGCGGTGTGTAATTCAGCTCACAGATGATGGCTTTTACAGCCCGTTTCGCCTGTATTATATCCAGCAGGGATCTGTAAATCTGTCAGAGAGAGAGAGTAAATTCCGTTACCCCCACCACCACCACCACCACCACCACACACTAACACCCCACAACCCCCTTTCTGCCCCCACCACCAGCCCACCCCCGCCCCCCTAATCTCATTTGCCTGAGGTGGCAATAGAGCATCGTCTGCCTCTGCCACCACCGCCTCTGCCTCCTCCTTCAGCTGGGGAGGCGCATGGCTTGGCGCTAATGCGACTGATTCCCACCTGTCCCCCCATGAAACGCTCCATCAACCTCCAAAAAAAATCCATTATCTGCAAATGTTTTAAGAGTCTAATAGAGTCCTTATCTTTATTTTGCAGTGCAAAATTTTTAATTGCGCACTATCAGAAGTTTGTTGGTTATCGGTACGGATTCATGGTTAGCATTTACACGTAATTGTATTCGTAGATAGACTCCCTCCTTTTCTTTTTTGTTTTTGCACGGTCTGCAATCTCTGGTGTGCATTTTATTAGACATGTGGCTTATTAAGATACTCCAATAACCGTTTGCGTGAGTTCTTTCAAATCCTAGCAGCGTCTAAATGTGTCTGTTGCCTATCAACAAGATAAGATTTACAGCATGACAATGGTCGATTTCAGTCGAAGAGACGGCCAGATCTACTGAAAGCGCTGTATCATTTTTCAGTCTGTTTCTCCCACCTCTGCATGTGTGAAGAGCGAACACACTGCAAAGCCAAGCGTCAATCCACAGACACAACTGTCTGTTTGAACATATACTTTCAAGTAGTTTGGTCTCCTCATTAGTCATTGTTTACACATCACCTGTTTTAACGATATTTAAATGTAATTGCAAATTAGTGAGCCCAGGTACATTGCACACAGGTAAAAGTTGAAGAGATATAGGGAGATTGCTTGTGGTAGTGCAGAGTTATAATTAGTCACATTCAGGAGGACAAAACAGAAATGCGTTGTAGCTTTTAATTTGCAAGGAAGCATATCTAACAGGACAAGTCTATTTACATTTATGCAGTGAATTCATTAGAAGTAACTCGTTACAGCACAAAATGCCCCCCATATCTTAGTGTTAGTGCAAAGCTCCACACTCATTACTGAAACAGTTTCTCTTACACTGAGAGATAGCATCTTCACTTGGTGTCTGAAAGGAAACCAACAAATAAATAATAATAATAATAATAATAATACTTATAGCTGTTTAGTGCATAACACATAAGTGACATGGTGTCACCAAGTCAAATAAAAACAAGCCATGATAATACATATTTATTTGCTATATCATGCATTATAATTGTAAGGATTATTATTTAATTATATGTTAAATATGATGTGAAATGGTCTACATGTGCACAAGTATGTGTATGATGATGTGTGACATTTCTGATTACACTTGTGAGGTTTCAGCTGGCTAGCTGGAAAGAAGAGCTTTATGATGATGATGATGACACACCTTGCTTTACCATACCATAACATTCCATACTATACATGCTACATACTGTGGTGATCTCTTTGATGTGATCAGTGTTTCTCATAACACTTTGTAATTTGTCTATTTTGTGAGTACCTTTGTCTGTTTAGCGCCAATCTGCTTCGCTCTGCCATTTGTATTCACTTCCTATATTATATTCACTTCACTTCACCGTTTATGCATTTCCAATACGCTCAATCTCAGACTCATTTCATCAGTAGAGGCCATTTATTTGGGTTTTCTTCAAGCTGAAGCATTTGCAGTACTGTAAATGCATGAATCTGCATTATTAACATTCAGGTCAAGAGACTGAGAGAGAAGAAAGAGATAGAGAGAGATGAAGAAGAGTGAGAGAGTGAGAACATTTATCACCAACTTCTTCCCCCACAATTGCAGTCTTTCAGTGACATTGTGATGTTCTCTTGGCTGCATGGGATTTACCATCAAAGACTGTTAATCATGAGGAGCCACCTCTCATGCGCTGCTTATGTGGGATTGCAAGGCTTAATGCCAAGCTCACACCTCCATCTAAGTTTATGAGTTGTTGTGGTTTCAGCCCTGGAACGCACTTGTAAACAACTCCTGTGTGTGTATGTGTGTGTGTGTGTGTGTGTGTACATACAGTAGTGTGAACACCAGTGGCTGGATGTTTTTTTGCGGGGAAGCCTTCAAAATGTTGTGGGCGAAAGTGACAGTGTGCATGAGGTGTGTGTTTGTGTGTGTGTGTGTGTGTGTATGTTTGTTTGTGTGTGTGTGTGTGTGGGGGGGCACTCTTATCACTGGCAACCAGAACAGATATTGCCATAATAGCCGGGTAAACATTTTCACCAGCTACAATTTCAGAACTCATGACGAGAAAGTGTTACGCCGCAGTGAGAGCATGGCCTAAGCTCATTCCATCTTGCACACAAACACACACACACACATACACTTATACACTCATACACACAAACACACACACACACATACACTTATACACTCATACACACAAACACACATACACACATACACTTATACACTCATACACACAAACTTTTTTCAGGCAACATTCTAAAGGTTCAAGGTTTGTGAGTCATTGTTTTAGTTCTGAAAAATAAATGGTGCCTAACCTAGTCAGCATAGCCTATAAATTACAATTGGCTTAGGTACATCATAGGTACAGTATAATTCACAATCAGCAGTAATGTTGTTATAGGTGAAAATTGGGAATGATCATTAGTGAGTATACCTTTCAACAAGGCTGATATATATGGTGAATCTGCAGTATGAGCTAGATAGTTGGAAAAAATGGCTTGCCATTACATTCTGCAGTAGTATGTGCTGGATAGTTAGAGAAAATGGCTTGCCATAACCTTCTGCAAAGCTCCCCTACAGCCTAAGTCTTTTACGATTTAAAGATAAAATTAATTTTCTTCAGTATCATCACTTGGGGAGAGGATACCACTTCAGTTTCTCCTTTTTCCTGAATGATTTTTCAAATGTTTTGGACTGCTGTTCAAGATAACCTTTTATATTAAAAGCATTGATTGGTGTGCTTGATTATTGACTTACATTCTGTCGTCAACAAAAGTTTCAAGAAATTTAAGTGGATTTAACAATTTTCTTTCAGTATGTAGCACACCTCAGGAAAGGATTGCTGCATGCAAAATTGAGTGTAACAAATCGAGTCTGAATATTAATGCTCTGAATCAGGCAGCCATGGGCAAAACGATAAATAAAGAAAGGTCTCAAACAGACAGTACTGTAAGTACTGCAGATGACCATTGCTGTGTGTTTGGGCCCAGGGAGTTAGAGGCTAAAATGTTGTGCACTAGTCGTCCAGTGATTCAATGTGTACAGTATTTGCAACCTTCATCACCATGCCAATGTATGCCCATGCATTCTGCGTACACAGCGTTGGCAAAATGATATAAGGTATAAAGGAACCACACGGACAGTAGCCTAAACTCTGTTGATGACCATCCCTGTGTGTCTGGGCCTGAGGAGTTCAAGGCTGTTGTCTGTGGTTCGACATGTCCAGTATACTTGCACTCTTTACTAGCTCTCATTACTGCACAAAAGAATGTCCAGCATGCTCTCTGTGTGGATTTGGTTTGGATTTCTCTTTCAAACCACAACCACAGATGTTCAAACATTCTGAGACACCTCTGAATACTTGAAATAGTTTGTTTACCTCTAATTATTGTTTTTTTTCTTCACGGAGTATAGTGACACCCGGCAATTGTGTCTGGCTGAGTGCAGCAAACTCCTCATCACTTCAAAAGGAAACTTAGCTATGCAGCTTTAAGATAATAGGCCTCCTGATGAAGTCAGTCACGCTGATTAGGTATTTTCATGTCTTAATTGAAAAACACCTCTAGGATGCAAGCCATATTTTTTTTACCCTTTAAGACAACAATATACCGGTACATAGAACTGTGCATATAGGAACATGCATTTACGTATACTCTGCCAGTTTTCCCTCTCTTTATTATTGATTAACAGCAGCATGTACTGTATTCATTTTATCATCATACCATGTATCTAATGGCAATATTGATATTCTGTGGGTGTCAGTCTACCAGTTGAGCAACAAGGACTCATCTGGGCCCTCTTGTTCAAGTGCTCTACTGTTATGATCAAGGCCCTTTAACCATAGATTCCATGCTAATAAGCCCAGTTTTAAGGAGGGAGAGCTACCATCTGGCGAGCATCAGGGAGAACAAACCAGAGAACAGAGCTAGTGAGGTATTAATTTAACTCCTTACTGGACAACATCTACATCTGCTCACTATACGCTGGGCAAGGTGAAGGATTCAAATAAATATTAAAAAATCTAATATATTGAAAAATACTGAAATAATAGCCTAGAAATCTAGACACATCTAGACAATTACATTTGCTGCCAGGGCTAGTCTAGCAACTCTCCGTTGGCTTGTGAGCTCCAGAAATCGAAACTAGATCAGGCCAATGAAATCGTGTATAGAGGCGTTAGGTGGGCTTAACATAATGATTGATGGCAGGGTTGCAACGGTTTGGCTTGAATTCCCTGCTACTTGAAAACAAACTAGATGTACCGCATAGCGGTACAAAATATGACCGCCGCTCAGTCCTGTACATCCGTTCCGCGAAAATAAATCACACTTCAATTTGTCTCCATATTTTACTCCATCCCCCACTCTTGAAACTTTTGTGTATGCTTGTTTGGCATGCCTGAGTGTGTGTGTGTGCGGCTGCACAGAGAGTAGCCTACTGGTGCTGAAAAGGTGAATAGATTGTAGAATAGCCAAAGAAGATGTAGCATTGTTATAAAACCTTTATCTCTAAACAATCACAAGTAGGGCAGTTCATCACAGTTCATACATTGCAACTGGATTGATGAAAGGTCACTAACACCTGTAGGCTACATTGTATTTGGGAAAAGCAAAAGGTATCAGCATAATGTTATTTATTTATTTATTTATTTATTTATAAACAAAAACATCTGTCAGTTCCGTGCCGTTTTCAACAGCTATCAAAGACAAAGGTAATTTTTGGATGGATGGATTTTTTGTGAATGTTTCATCTTCTACATAAGATTTTAGTCATCTTTAGTTCATGTAATACTGTCAATGCACAAATTAAGTAACAGTAGTCTGAAACGTTATTGTTAATGCACAAATTAAGTAACAGTAGTCTGAAACGAAATGCTGTTTTACATCTAGTGGTGCAAATAACTGACATGTCCAAATGGGCCTTGATGAAATCATTAAGCTAGACTGTTCATACACATTTTAACGGGCCAAAGTTGAAGAGCTGTTGTCCGTTATTGTTCGTGCAAATATAGGCTGATTCATGTTCCCTTGCATTGTGTAACTGAGGTCCATGGCTAGTCTGGCTTTTACCAGACCAACCTCAATCTTTTAAGAAATCAAAAATAAATAGCGGGCAGATCAGGCTGGGTTCACCAAGCCTAGTCCATAGGCACCGATATTGTTCACGCTCTGGCTATTCTAAATGCAAAAATGCATCAGGGAGTTATGACAAAACTGTAACTAACACACTATCCTAATAGAAAGCTGTTAGCTTCCCCTAAGCTACAGGTAGGCTTATAAGGTAGGCCCTATTTACAACATAAATTGTCAATAGGCTATGCTGGCGACACAAATAAAATCTCCTTTGGAAACCAATGGCTTCACGCCTTACAGTATCAAGCGGACTTAAACTGCCATATCGTGGGCGAAAAGTTGTAATAAAATTCACGCAGCTCCATGAGTCAAGGAAAGCGAATGAAGTAGCCACTTCTAAATTGGACCCACTACACAATAGCTTAAGGTGTGTTGCTAAAGCAGGCATAATGAAATGAAGGTGTCATGGTTTGGATACTTCACACACACGTGACTTTTAATTTCACAGACTACAACTACCAAGCTGGAATCAAAACACAGTCGATTCCCCTCTCACACCCTGCATAACCGCAAAACTGTATCAAATTGGCCTCCATCACTCAACCAACGTAACATTACCTAGGTCCTTATTGATATTATAAGATTAACGTACCTGCAGTAAAAACAAGCATGTCCGATAAACATCCTCAGATTTATTTCGGCTTCAAGAAGAAATGGGAATTACATTTCATGTGAACATCATCCTATCCTTATTAGACGTTCTCTGCGGTAAACTATAGTCCTTGTAGGATGCGTCCATTGTTATTCCAACCCACGTTTAACTTCCAACAAAATTACGTCTCACTGCAACGATGCGCCATCTAGTGGACAAACGACTACTTATCGCCAATACTGGAAATGCAGCCATGATGATGACGATGAATATATACTTTGACTTTCTTTTAATCCTACTGAATTTGTAATTATGTATCGGCCGTTCTAATACCGATAGTATGTGGGTGCCTGTGTGTGTGTGCATGTGTATATGTGTGCACCGCCATCTACAGGCCAATGAGTGTACAGTCACTAAATGTACACATAATCTATTTTTTTTAAGACCCCCCCATGGATGAAATTCTACGAAACTTGGCATACCCCCAGAGAATGCCAGGTCAATCATACAAATAAAATTTGGTGCAGTTCTGAACATCTTAACTGAAGATAGGGGCGATTTAAAGCAGAATAATATTGCATTTTCATTTTTTACCGGGGGGGTGCAAATCACAAATGAGTGATTATGGGCCAGATTGATGTGGGCCCTTGAGACCAGCATACCATAAAAGATTCTTCATCCTCGGTGCCACGGTTCAGGTAGTTATTTAGGAAAAACTGCTTTTTTTGCGGTTCGGGGGGCCCAGCACGGGTGGGGAGTGGACCCCGGGGACGAAACGAAATTTTCCGTAAAAGTCTAGTGGGGCTACATACCCACCAAATTTCATGTGTCCCGGTGGTTCGGTGTCCCGGGTATCGATTGACCAAAAATCAGGAAGTAGATGACGAAAAAAAAAAAAAAAACTTTGACAATCCCTATATGACCGCTTCGCTAGCTTTGCTAGCGGCGGTCATAATAAGATGGATGTTGCTGTTGGCGAACATTGTGACATGAGTTAAGCTTTTATTAAGTTGGCAAAAGTTTGAACTAGCCAACTAGCTCCGCTGGTGGGAAACACATGGGACTCATAGCACTGCCGCTGTCCTATTGCGTGCAGAGGGAATTTGAAAGACAACTGATTATCCCGCCCCTTGGACTGAGCTCTGCGAATGGTAAGTGCCCAGACCCTTCATTTTAATGTGGGTCTGGCTCGTCAGGCTACTGAAATAAGATTATTTAGTCAAAATAAATAAATACTTTATATTAGATGTATGAAAAAAGTATTTCACATGCAGGTAATTATTTCCCTGTTTACAGATACACCTACAACTCTCTTAACCATGGTTACTTCATTACATTAGTGCAGAAACTGCACAGTTTAATGGACTCAATGGTGTTTGTGGATTAACTTCCATTCATTTCCATCAGGGAATTTAGCAAGGACATGCTACTTCATGCATATAGTTTTTTTTTAGAGCAGACAATTACTCGTCCCCTTTGAATTTGAACGCCCACACCACCCAATGGATGGTGAAGAGCCATGCAAAGGTAGCCTCAGGAGGAGTAGTGAGCTTTCCACTGAGCTGAAACCCTCCCAAGCTACATCTCATGGAGCAGGGAGACACTCAGGAGACACCCCAGAGTCAAATGCTGCCTCTAAGCAAGAAGCAAGTCAGCACCTTAACTGCCTTCTTAACCTTGGCTAAAAATATTATGGACTTAGCTGAGAGTGGATGTGCCTTGCATTATTTTGTAAACAAAACTCTGACTTGAATGTTTAACAAAAATTAAAAGATGTTGACTATTATGCCCTTGTATAATTACTGTAATTAATATGCTAAAAAACCCTTGCTATTTGTGCTCAAACATACATATGATGTTACGTTGGCTCAGTGCACTGTTTAATTCAGTGAAAACAAATAGCCTTGATATGCATGGGTGGATAGATACATGGATAGAGTAGCCTAAGAGGTACAGACAATCAACTGACATTAAATGCAACAACATGTGTCCATTCAGACATAGATACCAATTTATATAAACATAGTGTACTTTCTTCTACATTGATGTACAGAATCCCTGTCATGATCTTAGACAAGTGAGGAATTTGCGCACCTGTCCAAGTCCCCCGTTCCCAGACTGTCATGACAGTTCTCGTTTGGCTACTGCATAGGGTAAGTGTTATAGGCACGAAAACGTATTCGCTAATATTTTCGTGCTGGTCATTAATTAGCCTAATAGTTCAACTAACAAGACTTTCATTGCTTTTCACCTATCCCTGCTGCCATGACAACGTTGAAGGGTCTACTTTTTCTGTCAAATCATGCGCAAAGTGCACATTCCTTTTTTTTTCCTGCAAGTTCAGAACTAGTCTCCTACATTAGCTATTAATAAGACAGCAGATCTGCGGGTAATCACCTACTGTAATCAGCATTGCCCTATTAGACTACCTGTCAACTCTTAAGAGTCCAACTCACATCCTGCCTCAGCGGGATTATATCTGAGGTTGTTATAGCATAACTCTGCGTTTTAGAGAGCCAATCATAAGGAACACTCTTGGCAGTGTTCCTTATTCGCTAATTTTGTCGTCTTAAAGTTTGTACGCTGTTTCGATTTTTTTTCTACTGTACAAAGTGCGTCATTGAAATCGCTTGCGCCGTATTGACTGAACATATATTACATGTCATGTGGTCTTGATGTGTCCCGTCACCTAGCCTACTCCTGCATGAGTACTGAGCATACACCAGCTCTATCGCTGAGGAATTGTGGACATAGCCTATGCCTGGCTTTTCAACAGTCAGTGATCCAACTGCATGGAATGCGCCGGTCATTCAGTCTGGTTGATTTTGTTTATATTTGTTTTTGATGTCCGTCACTCGGATTAACCTCATCATCAAAGGACTCTTCGCCGCCCCGTTTCACTTTTTAAAACGTCCCTATTACAAACTGAATAACGGAATTACCGTGGTGCCGTCCCTGGAAGGATTGCGAAACGAAATGCGTGCCAGTGGATACTTTACCGCGTCTTGCAAATCTTTGACTGTGATGTCGTTCAGACTGCTCTTCCTTCTCCCCGCAGGTTTGCCCGTCTACAGTCAAGGGGATTCCCAGTCCGATAATAAAGTAATGGACAATATTACCGTCAGGCAAGGAGAGACCGTGCTTCTCAGGTAGGTGCTACTTTTGTCTTCTGCATGTTGCTTCGCGTTTTCAAGTCTATTGAGATTAATCAACCAGTCTCCGTACTTTTGTTTCTTTGGAAAAGTGCTTGTTCAGTGAAACGAATATGTGTGGTGATGGTGGCTGATGATGAATAACAGACACTACTGTGCTGAGGCAGTAAGCCCTACCTAACCTTGATTTTAATGCATGGTTTCTGCAGGCAGATATTGTGTCTATGGCCTTACCACACTGTCATTAGTGATGAGTGTTTTGGGTTTCAAGGTTGCAGGCTTCGTGGGGATTTCTTTGCACAACAATTTATTTTATGTTCATGCTTAGAGCTGTGCTGCTGTTCATCATTTTGAAACATTTCAGTACACACAAATAACATGTCTGCTCTCTCCTCTGCATATAACTATTTATCTTTTCTAACTTTTATTTGTCTAAGAAAACTGACTCGAGACTTGAGACTCGAGGCATAAAGATTAAACATTAGCTTGATTCATTATCATTACATACACTCAAGCCCTATACACGTTATTAGTAGGCTAGCAACAATCATGAAATCTGCATTGACTTTTTAATATCAGTAGCCTACTTACAGTATCCCATAACATAGTTGTTCAGAAGTGCTTGCTGTACTTTTGTATCTATCTCATGCTTTTGAAAGACAGAAGTAAAACAAAACTGTTCATTTGAAAATGTCTGGTAGTTGTGTTGTGAAGTTAAATATAGAAGTCAGTGGTAGCTCTGAGAGAATGGTAATGAAGGAGTGTGCACACAGTAGCCCAGTCAGCTGGGGAGCAGTAGAGGCCTTTGTTTTCCTCCAAATGCAAATTAGAGAGGGGGTGATGGAGAGAGAGAGAGGAGGGGGGCAGTTGAGGAATTTTCTTCTTGTCTGGTACACAAAATCCACATTATCTTACAGAATTAATGGTCAACACAACCGGTAACATATGTCAAGATCTGAGGTCTAATGAAAGGGATTACTCTTTTCAAGTCAAATCAGAAGGATTTAAAATGACACATTATGTCTTTGAAGGTGTGAGAGTAATCAGACTAAATCAAGCTGAACTTCTTCTGGAGGCGAGGCACTGTACCATTTTCCATGTTTTGACTTCACAGCATGTGGCGACATGCTTTTTGCTCTTCCTCTACTGTACCTGACAAGGAGGAGGCAGCATGCCACAGAACAGAGGAAGCTCTTTCCGAGTGTATTTGTATCCAATATCTTTGTAGTCGTAACAGTGCAACTGTGCCACACAGCACCCCTTTCAACAGAGTGCATAGAAAGTTATGCTTTCTTAATGCGTAGTCTCTTGCCATTCCCCTGACACCAGACTGTCAACTTCCTTCATACCACCAAAACTTTTCCTCCCTGGGTGCTTGGTGTAGTTGTCATAGCTGCCTCTGTGTGATTTTTGCACCGGATGTGCACCTAGCTGCTTGTTAAAGTCGCCTGGAAATGTTATCTGTCAATGCTTCTATATGCTCTTCCATACCCTTTAGACACAGAAAAAAAGGGGGTAAATCTGATGCCACTGCCACTTTGTTAGTATGACAGACTGTCCAAATAGAATAAAAATCTCATTGCAAACACAGTGCTCCTTATGCAGAGTCTGAACAAGGGGGAAGGAGAGTGTATCATGGATACACTGTAATCGCCCAGAGTTATGTGCTGGGATAGGAGATGTATCAGGCGTCGTAGATCACATCTGTGGTAGAGAAAAGCAGTGTGTTTGTGTGTGTGTTTGTGTGTGACTCAGCTGTGCTTGTTTTGCTGCAGTGCCAGTTTTATTCAGATTCCAATACATCTCGGTGGTCCTCGGTGGCAGGATGAGCCTTTTGAGTGCGTTTTCACTGACGCTGAGTTGGATGTCTATTGCAGAGGTTGGTCTCTTTGCTGTGAGTGAGGACATCATGTTTTCACCGAGGGGAATAGAGCTCTCTTTACTGCCTAAAGCCAGCGGAGGTGGTGTTATTAATAAGAGAGAGCTTTTCTGTGAAAGCCAAAATAAAAAGTGTCCAAAAACATGTCCTTTAGCTACCTATTGGGATAAATTTCTCCTGACATTCTGGATTTACATCGTTCAGAATTGGATAAAAAAAAAAAGCAGCCAAATTTGTCCAATTACACAAATACAAATTAGTTGTATGTCAACACAACAAATTGCTATCTTTGTTTATTATAGTTGTTATTCTCCATGAATATAACACTGATCTGATGTAGGCCTACAATATATTCTGGCCACCTGTTTATATGTTGACATCCAGCATATGTGTCATCCTCATCATTGACTTCTGCTTAACTGGCCATTTGAGCAGCGGGGCAGCCAGACACAGACACACATAGACACTAAAAACAACATGATTCGGGGGGAAAAAAAGGAATGGAACAAATAGCAGACAGCAGCACACCCAGACAGGCCACTGGGGGAAACCGGGTTGGTGTGGATGGAGGGCTTTGGGGTAGGAGGGAAAGGGAGGAATCCTGGAGTGGACCACATACTGATTAAAACGGGGATGAGGTCTGAGTTGCTGACACTCTCACTTAGGTGCTGGGCCGAGGCGAGGCGACAACATCCGCTGCCAGACAGCAGAGCTACCAGCGGGTCCTCTTTGTTCCCCTTCTCTCTCGCTCTCACACAGCTGTGTGTTGCTGCCCCACAAGCCGTTGCACTGTAATAGCATGTGTTTATTTTTGTAATCCTGTATCTCGGCTGATTTGTTTTAGGAGGAGACTGCTTCTCAAGTCAAGGCGGTAACAGCAGCATGTGCGTCACATGCATTAATATTAAACTGAGAGCTTTTGATGTCATTGGTTGGTAAAATCTGACTTTATCTCAGATGCTGCGCAATTCACACCTCACAGTTTTTCTCGGTTACATACTGCTTATTTTCCTGTTTCAGTCGTGTTATGTCCCTCGTTTACCCTCGTTTTCTTACGGCTGTTATTATGTTTAATGGATTATTAGATGGTGAGATTAAACGTTAAAGGATTTGAACAGGATGTGGATATTTTATGATTATTTTATGTCATTGTGTGCTCAGAAACTCAGGGAGGTTAAGAGAGATGTCTTCAAAAGAGGAGCACATCCCAGGTGAAGCCTTGACAGGAAGAGAGAAAATGAGAGAGAGATTTGATTTCTTGAGAAATGTGAAATTTTAAAGATTCTCTTTGTAATTTCTGCTCCTTGCACCTTGCGTCAGGTTGCTTTGATATCACCACATATCACACGTTGTATTTTTAACGGCACAATCTAAAAAGCAAGGTGTGACTGGCACTGTGGCATGGTTAACCAAGGGGTGTAAATGCACTTGTAACATTTTGAAATGACTTTCGAACTCCAGCGATTTTGAAAGTTATGTGGAGTCAACCAGTGGATTTAGCTCAAAAATACCCCATTCTTAGTGCCATCCCAAGTGATACCGTCATTTACAAAATTCTGTAATTACTTGAGAACCACTTCCACAGATAGCAGGTGATTTTAGACCAGATGTAATCCTGATCTAGCACTGCTATGGATTGGGACCAGGCCAGGGCCCAAAACATCTATGAGCAGCGAGCATTTTAATTAGGCAGGAGTCTTAATCCTTCCCTAGCCAAAGAGGCTAATAGGGGTGGTGAGTATATTTGGCGTCTATGGTGCTAAAAGGATGAGAGTTGTAGACCTCTCCTGAATGGGACACCAGTCCATTAACACCCAGCCCAAACTGGGACCAATTTACAGCCGGGTTCACCAGCAACCTCCAGCAACCTTCTGGTTGCCAGCTGAACCCTTGAGAGCACTGAGCTATGCCCTCTGCAAACTAGGAAGGACTCTGGCTAAAATCCTTTTTCATCATTAACAACACTCATGATAGAACTAAATGTTTTGGGACATCATTGATCTCTACCAGAGTGTATCTCTTTGGGAATGGCATGATTGAAGTTATACACTGAACACTTTCTTTTTTTCAATTATGTGCACATCTGATCTGTAACCATAGTGATGCAGTACAATATATGTAATTTAGTGCAATACATAAATATATCTTTAAAATCAGCTCAGTAAAAACCTTTGCGATTGGTCCATGCTGTGTTCATGATTTATTGTGATTGTTTTCCTTTGAAAAGAGAAGAGAAGATAATTACAGATATGTTCCCTGAGAGGCACACTCTTCTAACCCTGCTGGTGACAGACAGCTGTTGCTTGGCTAGTTTTTACGGTGAGAGTGAGAGACTAATGTCTGGGGCACCTCATTTTCACGCTCTGGCAAGGAACCAAGCGGTTCCACATGGCCACTTCACCACCAGGCTCCCTTCATGGTGAGCTGGTCATTGGTTTTCACACATTGGTTTTTTTGAGGTGCATGAGATGACTCTTATTCAAATATACCCATGTTGTTCATCAGCGCTGAGAGTGTATGTGGAGTGTTTGGAGATTAAGCCTGGCATGGTATTTTGAAGACTGCGGAAGCACCAAAGAAAATGGAGGGGGGGGTACGAGAATGGTTACATTATCGCGTTTGTGCAAGGTTCCCCTCACTCCATCTTTGTATTTAAAGCATGGGATCCACTTGGCCAAGCTTAAGTGAGGCATTCCAGTTTTGCTGACGGCATTATTGTGAGGCGAAGCAAATTACATGTTTTTGAAGCTCATCATTTCCTATTGAGAGCAGAGAATGGCCACTTGTTCTGACAAAACAAAACATACCATGCCAAATGATATAAACAGAAAATTGCCGGTCTTGACAAAAAGCAATGAAACGCAGTTTCGCTGGCAATAGCTTTGATTACTCCGTTTCCGGCATATGCCTAGGAAGCAGCTTGGCCTACATTCATCCGCACCTCTTTGTGTATGAATATAATCTCATATCTCCCGTGGATTACAGCAAGGGGGATGCACTAAACTGTGTTTTGCACGAGCAATTTCTTTATGATTTCCCTTTTTTTGCCAATCCTTTTTTAAAATTTATTGAAATTGCATTGATTTGGAGCTGCTTTTTAGGCAAACATGTGTTATGCTATTCAGTGAATCCATGTAAGTCTTGATTGCCGTTAAAAAGACATGAACATGTGCTATTTTACAATTGATTTAACCATGCCAGAATTCAAGAAGACACACGAGTGTAAAAGTGTACAAGTGCCCATTGTGGTTTGTAAAACATAATACAAGCTCATCTCTATTTGGTCACTGATAGCAAAACCAAGACAAACATTTAGTCTTGGATCAACTAATGTCAAAATATCGGAACATAGAAACATATACTGTATGTTGTATGAAGCTCACTGCAGTTTTTAAACAGCACTATCCTCAGTTCCACATTTTTCTTTTTTTGCAATACTTTCACTTCAGACAGTATTTGACAAGGCACGGGGGAGGATAGAGACCACATTAGCCACAGTGAGAGTAGTCCCTTCAGGGCCTGCTAGCGTAACAGGTTTTTACCATGTTCCTGGCTGAGTTCTCCCTTTCTAACACACAGTCTTTCCTCCGTATAGCCATACAAGAGCTATGATATTACATTAAATGTTTGATGGAGCCAAGTACTTTAGCACAGAGAGGGAAATTGGGTTTGCCATGTTGCTGGACTGGTGCGGTGCTTGTGAAGGAGTGCTGGCTGGACACAGGTGTGTAGTTTATGGGGTGCTTCGGCGCAGCCTACTTAGATGTGTTTTGGATTAGTGCCCAGGAATTAGGCATGAGAGACAGGTTGCTTGGGATAATGTGCTTAAGGGTCTCAGCTCCTCCTCCTCCCACTACTCGTCAGAGCAAGGTTAAAACTGAGTTCTCTCTCTCTCCCTCTCTCTCACACACACAATGTCTTTCTCCTTCTCTTTCTTTCTCTTGCTCGCAAACACACACACACACACACACACACACACACACACACACACACACACACACACACACACACACACACACACACACACATACATGCACACATACACATACAATACCACATTGACAACACAAACACAAGAATAAGACATTATGATAACCTAAATTCATTGCGCACATTTGTCAGCTTGTGGTATATTTGTTTTCGTCCAGAATGGCTCTTCATTGATTTTGAACTTCCTACCCTATGCACTACTTAAAGGGACTCTTAAAAGTGCACATTGTGCATAACTTGAGAACATTATCATTTGTTTCTCTTCTGAGTTGAATGAGAATACTCTTGAGGTGGCTATATTTAGCTCGAGTCACTGCATGAGTTATGTCTCAATGCAAGGCAATTTGCTAAAAGAGTTCAAACTCCTTACATTTGCTTCTCTGGGGAGGATACACAATTGCAACCGTCACTGGATTGTGATGGCGGTGATCTGTCAAAAGATAAGCAGGGATGAGATGGTATTTAACAGGTAACTCTTCACAAATGGTATTTAGATTGCCACCAACAGAGGCAATGAGGTTATTCTCCTGTGGTACAGAGAGAGTCTGGAGATTATGGTCTCGGAAATGTTCAAAGCAGTCGCAGTGTCACACAGAGCTAAGCAGGAGTTTCTCTCTGCAGCAGCACCTCCTCCTTCAGCTATTGTACCTGAAAGCATGAAAACACACACACACACACACACACATAATCCCCTGGTTCCCCAAGAAGACGTGAAATATATATTAAAATGAGGCACATACTTTGACTCTGAACTTCAGAATGAGTCTGTCTCCAGAGAATGTTGCTGTTTGGCATCATCGCTTCTGCTAAACGTCTTACCTATTTACCTGTTAACATGTCATATAAATTCTGTATAGTGTTGTTGTTTATGTTGATACCATGTACCAATCCGTGCTCTATTCTTTCTTCTCTGCAATAACGTGGTGGCAAAGAGACCACACTGATTAACAAACTGTCTACTGTTGACACCCACATGCTTCTACAGCTGAGACTGGCAGTCGACTACGAGAGGGTTTGGGTGCTAAATTATACATTTGCAGCATGATGCTAGTAGTATCTAAAGGGCATTTTTTCTGCCTCTGGGACCAGGAGTTAGGTGAACTATTTCATGCATTTTTCTGTGTGATTTTAGAAGCAATCCCTGGGTTTGGACCCCAGCAGGGTCTCACCTCAGATATGGTGTAACTTTTAGTCTCATTGACTAGTAGTCTGGGGAGCATACTGTAGTATGTAAAGCTCATTTTGAAATCGATGTGTTTATTGTTTATTAAGTGTGTGTGTGGATGGTGTGTGTGTGTGTCTGTAGGTGTGTGTGTGTGTGCATTGGGGATAGTGAGTGGACGTTAATGAGTTCCCTGTATCTGGAGAGGGGAGAGGAGATTGTATATTGTATCTACTGTAATTATTACACGGCTCTTCACAAGGCAAGTAGAACGCTCCATTGACTTGAATGGGATTTCCCAAAGTTCTAGCGGTCATTGTTTCTTGGGAAAGGACCTCTGAAAAAAATAATGACCGATGTCAATGGCAACGGAGTTTGTGCTTCAAATTCAGGTCTTTCATATCACTACGCAAGGACTGGAACTTCATTCAAAAGTGAAAGCAGACGGTTGATCAGCTGTGTTCTAAAGAATGTTTGATTCAAGTTAAGCGTGTGTTGTTGCGAACTATTTGTTTCTCAGCAAATGCCACGATGAACGGTAACAAATAGGCTAGGCTATGTAGGCTAAGTCACATCGTGGGGAGTTTATTATTTCATTTTGGCAAGTAACCGTGTAATAAGCGGCGCGTCGGGGTCCTGTTCGCCCTGTCGGGACTTATTTTCGGGACATAATAATGACCGGCGTTCTATACATTATCCCTTACATATTTGTTTTTCATGTCTGTATCTATGCATCTTGTGCATGCACCCTCTGGGATAGTTGGGATAGATTGTTGACCTTGACCTTGACATATTCTAATGGCTGGTTGGATCTGCTCAGTCCATACCCACAGCACATCTTTTCTGCTGATGAGGCTAGGTGTTTGGAGCCTGACCTTTGTAGTATTAATCCTCCTGTAGTTATCTTCGGGGTCTCACAGACAGGCATGTTTCAAAGCCTCAGAAAATAAATGGTGTTTTGCAGTCGTCATGCTTTTTGACTGGAGCTGTGGTAGCATTGTCCAGTCCCAATCGGTCAGCCGACGTTGGATATCCGCTGCTGCGAGTCTGCATCACTTTGGATAGAAGTGTGTACATTTCAGTCACCTTTGATTCCATGAGGACTGTTGGAAAGATGTCCACATATTTCAGATACCCTCTACAACAAAAACTCACATTCTTTATTCCTGAAGTCTAAAGTTCTACCAAAAGAAAAAATATATAAATTCAGCAGATTGACATGTTTACACCCTATGCACTAATTTTGTTCAGATAAACTATATATAGTCCTTTCACACTAAGTGAATTTTGTTGTTTTGAATGTTTTAAAATGCTCATAGAGCATATTATCAGATTCAGCACAGTACAGCTGGAGTCTCTGGGAGCCCAAGGAGGATAAGGGAATGAAGTTGATTTGAGGATAGCACGAGGGTTGGTCATGTTCCCTCACCTTTTGCTATGGTAGGCGGTTGTACCTACCGGGTCTTCACCCACAGTGCAACGTTTCTCCTTCTGAGACTAGGAGCATGGGGAGTGATATCATATATTTTTCTGTGTAAAATTAGCAGCATTCTGTTAGCCGATTGAGTGGAGAGAGGCTGTGGCCCCAGTGAGCTCAGAGGCAGAGTTTGTGCCTGGAGCATATAGTCGCATAATAATACACTCACGGTATAGTGTTGCTGTGAGCTCCTGTGGCTGTTTAAAGTTGCAGGATGAAAGTGTGCGAAAAGAGCATGTATTACACTTGCACATCTCGAGAGAGAGAGCTTCTTTTCAGCTTATCATATTTTTTTTTCCTAAAACACTTGCCTTTTTACCTACCTTAAGCGCATAGCGCAGTGCTTCTGGGTTCTTATTAAAAAATCATCCAGGTCGTAAAACAACACTACTTTCACCAGTTCTTGAACCCGGCTGCTTTCCAAAGGAATGACGCAGTCTGTATTTTAAGGTCACTGGGAAGTGGGAAATAATAGCCTCAACAAGTTTGAATCAATCTGGAATTTCCACATCATAGTAAGTCCTCAAAGGACAGGGACTGTGGGAGAGGGACTTAAAGTGATTCAGCCAGATTCTTTTAATCAGTCTGTTCTTGGAGCGTGACACCTTTACTGTAGACCCATACAGCTCCCACCGCTTTTGCTTCCTGATCAATGAAGACAGTGAATAAGGATGCGACAGATCCCATGCCACATACTTTTTTCCATTTCATTTATTTTCTGTTTTTTTTTGTACCCTTTTTGCTTTCTTTTCTTTCTCTTTACTCTCCTCTTTTTATCTCTTTTTTTTCTGCTGAAAATAAAGACCATTGAAGGAGGTTGCAGTATTTCAAATATTTAGTGTCTAGTGGATTCTTCTGAGGTTTTCATAAAGAATTTCAGAAAAGTATGGAAACAACATGCATCTGACGTGCAAACACAGTAAACCTATGTGGTTTTTTTCCTCTAGCTCAACATTGCAATGCATTTGATGGAAGTTGGAAGAATCTGCACTGTAGTGATGTTGACTGTGTTTGATTGTCCTTTCTAGAGATGCTGCTATACACTCCCAGGTATTGACAGTGAATCAAGCCTCAGAGACAGAAGATGGCTGAGGATACTTTCATATGTAAATCTTGTTTACAGTATCGCTTGCGCTGTGCTATTCTTAAAATAACCATCTAGGCAATACTTACATTTAGTTTACGTTCGAGGTTTGGTAGATTGAATCTGCTCTTTCAATTCTGAAACAGCTACTCAGTACGGAAAATTAGCTGAAAGTACTCCATTACACATTGGATACAATAACACATTAACAATAACACAACCTATAACCAAAGACAAAGTGTCTTAGCATTCACTGGTATTACTAGAAACACTGGAGTTAATGATGTCAATACTCTCTCACCAACAGAGTTGAAAAATCTGAATCTACCATGGTGAGATGCCAAATGTTTAGTTAATGGTGCATCTTTTCTAGTTTGCATGTGCAAATGAAGTATTAAACAACTGGTTGTTCCCCAATTAATTTACGTGTTTGCTTATTTTGTAATTTACTAAACACTGTTGTAATTGGAAAGATCCAAATGAAGGGTTCAATGAAAACATTGCCGAGGAAATCTCATTAAAACTCACAATCAAGAACAACAACAAAACTGGAACAAGAAACAAACTATTTTCTGCTGACAATCCCCACAACTTTGGCAGTCCTTCTCCAGGTGGTGAGTGGATGCTCACATTTGACTCTCCCGGAAGCAGTCACCTGTGGAATTCTCTGGGGAGAGATCAGCATAGTCTCGTTTTTGACAGGCCAAACTGTGACTCCTGCTGTGAGGAGTTCATGTCTTACTGTCTGAGTTGCATTTCAATATTTATGAGACCTCCTTATGGCTTATTCAGAACTGAAACACACGTCTGAACTTCACGCCTTAAATCTGTGGTCAGCTGTCAGGAGTTGGAGCGGACAAAGCATGTCTTGTTACGCCCAGTTTCACACAGAACGATTAGACCGATAACGGTCATATTAAATTGCTTTGTGTTTGAATTCACAGAATTAATTACCGATAGTTAAGATGAAGACATTTCAAAATAGGGGAGACCGATACAGTTTTAACACTTTGTATTTTGCCTTTGCTCATTTGAACCTTTTATCTTTCATCTCCCAAATTCACGCACATTTGCCTTACTAAAGTAACATTTACGGCAATAGTCATGTATTCAGGGTTCCCACGGGTCATGGAATTTCTGGAATATCATGGAATTTTAGAAAGTCTATTCAGGGGATTTTATCAGTCAGGGAATTTTATAACTGTTGGGGCATAGTCATGGAATATCAGGGAATTTTGTTGTAGCAGTTTAAACTTGCCAAAATACATTAATACAAATATATTTCCACACAGAATTGGTGTATATCTGGTATTAGCTTTACTGCTTGCTTGTGTAGCCCAACTGTGTTTATTTAATAGCCTACCTATTTATTCATCTCCTGCTCTAAAAAAGTAAAAGATTCTTGAACGCTACGCAGGTGCTCTGAAATCATTGGTCGGTACAGTATATTGTACTATTCATTATATAGTAAGTCATGGAAATTCAGGGGAAAGTCATGGAATTTTACATTTGACTTAGAGTGGGGAACCCTGTGTATTACTTAAATACACTAGTTACCAGTCTCCCCTATTTGCAATATGTAATATGTAAAGGGATATTAAAACTGATTTAAAACATAGAAACACCAGCCATGTTAGTGGAAATGGAAACTATACCTCCAGCAGCCGTGGCCTACTGGTTAGCACTTGGGACCTGTAACCGGAGGGTTGCCGGTTCGAACCCCAACCAGTAGGCACGGCTGAAGTGCCCTTGAGCAAGGCACTTAACGCCTCACTGCTCCCTGAGCGCCGATGTTGTTGCAGGCAGCTCACTGCGCCGGGATTAGTGTGTGCTTCACCTCACTGGGTGTACACTGTGTGCTGTGTGTGTTTCACTAATTCACGGATTGGGATAAATGAGACCAAATTTCCCTCACAGGATCAAGAGTATATATACTTAAGTCATGATTTTAATCTTCTGCTTGCCCTTGAGGTCACATACTATTCATCATGTCTGCAATATAGTATGTGTTGCACTTGTTTTGGAGATTATTGTTCATTATTGTTTGACCCACATACCAAAGAGGCATGCCAATGACACAAGTCTAAATCACTACTAATTGCTCTCTCTCTCTCTCTCTCTCTCTCACACACACACACACACAGTCCCAAGTTTTTTCTGTATCACCATCTCTTTGTCTACCTCACCCTTTCTTTGTCTTTGTGTGTATATTCTGTGGTATATTTATTACCAAGTGAGTAACAGTAGATCAATGGACTCAGCACTGCTACCATGACAGTAATCTAATTACTACTTGCATGGTGGGCCTCCCAGTTACTTTATTATAATCCTTTTCTCATGATCATAACTTTGGGGATCTCAGCCACTGGGGGTTACATAAACAAGCCCCACACAGTTAGATTCAGATCCAAACCTGAACCTGAGTATGGCAGTATGAAGTATGGCATACTGATACTGTATATGTTAAGGGGGATGAACAAAATTACATTACACACCCCTCTACTCCAAACCTGAACCTGAGGCACAATGGTGTTGAGGAAGAAGATGGTTGAACTATATGTGCCCTTTTCTCTTAAACTGGTGATATACAGAGCAACGTTTTGATCAATGGTGCTTGGCAGTTGACAGTATTGTTGAATATTGTTGTTCTGGTATGTTTCCCATTGATATTGAGCAGCAAAATTGTATGATTGTCCAATAGAGTCCCGCATGCTGTGAAGTTACAGGTCTCTTTTACGGGGAAACCCATGCTAAAATAAAACTCTGTAGTCATGAATTTGATCGTGTTGGTATGAATATATGTTGTAGTATGTGATTCCTACAGTGTAAAAAAATATATTAATGTTGGCGGGGAATAACGGACACCAAAACCAACAAAGATATATTTAGGGTTCTTTATAGGATATATGGAAAAAGGATCTTTAGAAAGGATATATAAGTACAAAACAAAATTAAGCTCTGTAGCTCTCAATGTGGTCCAATACAAAAGCCCAACCAAAAGAAAATGTTTTCACTTCTGTCTTCTACAAGTGTATAGAAAATAGAACCAATGTTCAATCTCCAGCAACTAGTGTTTCATTAACTAGATGTACCGCATAGCGGTACAAAATATGACCGCCGCTCAGTCCTGTACATCCGTTCCGCGAAAATAAATCACACTTCAATTTGTCTCCATATTTTACTCCATCCCCCACTCTTGAAACTTTTGTGTATGCTTGTTTGGCATGCCTGAGTGTGTGTGTGCGGCTGCACAGAAAGTAGCCTACTGGTGCTGAAAAGGTGAATAGATTGTAGAATAGCCAAAGAAGATGTAGCATTGTTATAAAACCTTTAAAATCTCTAGACAATCACAAGTAGGGCAGTTCATCACAGTTCATCCATTGCAACTGGATTGATGAAAGGTCACTTACACCTGTAGGCTACATTGTATTTGGGAAAAGCAAAAGGTATCAGCATAATGTTATTTATTTATTTATTTTTTATGTATTTATAAACAAAAACATCTCTGTCAGTTCCATGCCGTTTTCAACAGCTATCAAAAACAAAGGTCATTTTTGGATGGATGGATTTTTTGTGAATGTTTCTTCTTCTACATAAGATTTTAGTCATCTTTAGTTCACGTAATACTTTATTGTCAATGCACAAATTAAGTAACAGTAGTCTGAAACGTTAATTTTAATGCACAAATTAAGTAACAGTAGTCTGAAACGAAATGCTGTTTTACCTCTAACCAGTGGTGCAAATAACTGACATGTCCAAATGGGCCTTGATGAAATGCGTCGCTAGACTGTTCATACACATTTTAACGGGCCAAAGTTGAAGAGCTTTTTGTCCGCTATTGTTCGTGTGCAAATATAGGCTGATTCATGTTCCCTTGCATTGTGTAACTGAGGTCCATGGCTAGTCTGGCTTTCATCAGACCAAGCTCAATCTTTTAAGAAATCAAAAAATAAATAGCGGGCAGATCAGGCTGGGTTCACCCAGCCTAGTCCATAGGCACCCGATATTGTTTAATTTTCCGATTGAGATATATACATGCTCTGGCTATTCTAAATGCAAAAATGCATCAGGGAGTTATGACAAAACGGTAACTAACAAACTAGATCCTAATAGAAAGCTGTTAGCTTCCCTAAGCTACAGGTAGGATTATAAGGTAGGCCTATTTACAACATAAATTGTCAATAGGCTATGCTGGCGACACAAATAAAATCTCCTTTGGAAACCAATGGCTTACGCCTTACAGTATCAAGCGGACATAAACTGCCATATCGTGGCGAAAAGTTGTAATACACGCAGCTCCATGAGTCAAGGAAAGCGCGAATGAAGTAGCCACTTCTAAATGGGACCCACTACACAGTAGCTTAAGGTGTGTTGCTAAAGCAGCCATAATGAAATGAAGGTGTCATTGTTTGGATACTTCACACACACATGCTTTTTAATTTCACAGACTACAACTACCAAGCTGGAATCAAAGCACATCGATTCCCCTCTCACACCCTGCACGCACTTAAAACAAAATAAATAGGCGTCTCAGTCTCACGCATGTATAGCAAAACTGTATCAGACTGGTGTAACGTTCTTCTAACGTAAATCTTCCATTGCACAGAATGATTTTGTAGCACGTGCAATAAATGACAGGGGAAAGATAGAAACAGTGCTGCTATCAATTTGCTTGGTATATATAGTTTTCTACAAATGCAATCAATCAAATGGGCCTCCATCACTCAACCAACCTAACGGTAACATTACCTAGGTCCTTATTGATATTACAAGATTAACGTACCTGAAGCATGTCCGATAAACATCTTCAGATTTATTTCGGCTTCAAGAAGAAATGGGAATTACCCTTCATGTGAACATCGTCCTATCCTTATTAGATGTTCGCTGCGGTAAATTACAGTCCTTGTAGGAAGCGTCCATTGTTTTTCCAACCCACTTTTAACTTCCAACAAAATTACGCCTCACTGCAACGATCGCCATCTAGTGGACAAACGACTACTTATCGCCAATACTGAAAATGCAGCCATGATGATGATGATGAATATTTATTTTGGCTTTCTTTTAATCCTACTGAATTTGTAATTATGTATCGGCCGTTCTAATACCGATAGTATGTGGGTGCCTGTGTGTGTGCATGTGTATATGTGTGCACCGCCATTTACGAAATGACATTTTTCCGTAAAAGTCTAGTGGGGCTACATACCCACCAAATTTCATGTACCCCGGTGGTTCGGTGTCCTGGGTATCAATGACCAAAAATTCAGGAAGTAGATGACGGGAAAAATTCTTGAATTGTGTGTATGTGTGCGTGTACAAGTTTATGTTTATGTGTGTGGGTGTGTGTGTGTGTGTGTGTGTATGTGCGTGCTTGTGTGTTTGCCTGCGTATGTGTGTTTGTGCATGTGCATGCATGCGTACATATGTCTACTGTGTGAGTATGTGTCATACATATGATTACTGTAAATGTATGTGTGTGCGTGTGTATCTGTTTATGCACATGTGTGCACATGGAATGGGTTAACATGACCCCTGGAGGCAAACATACGGAAAAAAATTGTCATCCTAGGCCCTACAGTTCTCAAGACATTCACAGAGAACTGTGTCTGCCCTACCCTCCTTTCGTGGGGTCCAGTCCAGCGGGGGGGCTACAGATCAAAACGAAAAATGACGGTTCCATGCTATCCCTGTGGGGGTACATGCCCACCAAGTTTTGTGTACCCCCGGTCTTTCAGTGTCCCGAATCCTTGTTGGTGTACGCCACTAAATGTACACATAAATTATTTTATTGTAAGGCCCCCATGAACGAAAGTACACAAAACTTGGCATGCATTCGGAGGGTGTCATAATGATCCTACACTTTTAATTTCGTGCAGTTTTGACCTTGTCAGCCAGAGATCTTGTGATGAAAACACCTAATTGAAAACACCTAATTGTTTGCTTTTTAATTTTTAACTAGGTGGCGCTATACATGAAATAAGTGGTAATGGGATGGGTTGACATGCCCCCTTAAGACCAACATACATAAAAAAGGTGGACCTCCTAGGCCCTACGGTTCTCGAGATATTCACAGAAAACTGTCTCCGGCCACCTACAGGCCAGTTGGTGTATAGTAACATAAATTAATTTATTGTGTGGCCCCACATGAACGGAATTCCACAAAACTTGGCATGCATACAGAGGGTGTCATAATGATCCTACACTTCCAATTTCGTGCAGTTTTGACTATGTTAGGTCACAGATACCTTCAATTACAACACCTCATTTTTACTTTTGTGTTTAACTAGGTGGCTTATACATGAAATGAGTGGTTATGGAATGGGTTGACATGGCCCCTTGAGATCAACATACAAAAAAAAAATGGTCCTCCTAAACCCTACGGTTTTCGAGATATTCACAGAAAACTGTGTCTGCCCTACCCTCCTTTTGGGGGGTCCAGTCCAGCGGGGGGGCTACAGATCAAAACAAAAATGATGGTTCCATGCTATCCCTGTGGGGTTACATGCCCACCAAGTTTCGTGTACCCCGGTCTTTCAGTGTCCCGGGAATCATTGACGGAAATTTGGGCATGCGAAAAAGAAAAAAAAAAAAAAGAAATCTGACTAAACCTATATAACCGCCGCTTCGCGGCGGTCATAATAACAACTAGCCTTACAAAATCCATTTAAGATGGCGGAGCTAAAAGTAGCAGCCTACAAAACTAACTCAACATGGTACAGTGTAAATCTCAGTGGCATAAAACGGTAGCGGTGGTACTACAAATAGAGAAATACACAAAATCATGAATACACCCTACATCAAACTCATACATTACATAAAAATATAATTGAACATGAAGCAACGAGACATTCAATACACTTACAACTTCATACACGTCACTGCATTGGCAGGTGTTCTCACCAGGATACAGATCTCAGGATAGTCTCAAAACTAGATAAAACAATGTGGCTTTTAGTGACCTTAATAAAACATCGTTTAGTTTCTTAGCACACCTTAAATGTCATTCAACCTTTCCTTTCATAATGAACGAAACAGTATTGCATTGACCAAGGACAAATCTGCAAGCACACATTTCAGGACGGCGAGGCTAATTCACATATCTAAATCAACAGGCCTCCTTTAGCAAACTAACTAATTTCTCAAAAAGTACGAAGTTACATACTACTAAATGTGTATTCTGTCGTTATTTTAACAATCATGCAACTTACACACGCTATTGGCGACGATTATTCTCCTGCATTCGTGCCAGCAGCCTTGTCTCCTTTACAACGTTCCCGCTCCTCTGAATCTACCCAGAAATCACTACAAAAACCCCTTTGGGAACTACATCTTGACGTCACTGTAGTTTTCTGGCATTTAAAGGAGACATACACTATTAAACTTGCAACTGAAATGAAAAAAGGATAAACTCCAAACATGACCCGGTTACACTAACGTCTTAGAAACGTTGTAAAATGATTGAAATAGATTAAGAAAACCACCGCTATGGTGATTTCTAATGGTAGATTGATTTGTTTACATGTAGATCCAGTGAAATTGCTGCCTTGGCAACGCTACGTGATGGCTTCGGTACTCTATTAGAACACATGGGACTAGTTATGTGGTTGCCTAGTAACATTGCTCAAAGAGTTGCCATGTGTAGGCCTATCATCAGCTTTGCATTCATTTCAGATAGACACAGGAGAGGTGTTCAGTTCCTTGTGCCATAGGTAGGCAATTTCCCACAGTGGCCAATCAACAGCTAAGCCTATTTAACATAAAAAAAAAATAAAAGCAACCTTTGTGGGCAAAAAAACATCAACGACATGACAGAGCAAGCTTTGTAGGCTTTCACTGGGGTTGTCAAGCAGGCACCTTCTTTCATCATTGTTTTGTTGAATAAGGTACACCCGTGGCTCACCCTAAAACTGACGCTGCCGTGTTAAGAGCATTTTGTGACCTTCTTCATTGGTGGTAATACAGTGTCAGCTTGCCCCATTAAGGTTCTTTTAATAGAAACTTTTGGCCACACATTTTCCACTTCAGGTGAGCAACAAACTCTTCCAGCTGTAGCTTTTCAGTGAGATCTTCTGTCAAAGTGTCGTCATCTCCTTCACATTTCTGATACCAATGTGTCAGACTAGACTAGAACCTTAACCAGAAATGCATTTTTTGTTTTGTTTTTTATATTCCCTCTATTTTCTTGTTGAATTCTAATAAAGAAATAAACATATATGGTCATCATAACATTGCTAAACAACAAATCTAATGGGTGCCAAACACTTTTGCACAGTAGGCTACTATATATATATATATATATATATATATATATATATATATATATATATATATATATATATATATATATATATATGTATATGTATTTTTTTTTTTTTTACATTGACCTGCATTTCTGCTGCAGGGTAGCATTCAGGTTAGCAGGATTGGTTTGTCAGCTGGCAAGCTGTCATTACAAGACAAACAAGAAACCCCCGAATTACCTCGGCTGTGTGAGAGACATTTGCTCTTTAAATATAAATGGCGTCAGGTGCCATTCAAACAGACCTCCGCGGCTTGGCTGAAAGGCTCTCTCTTCAGCATCAGTGACAGGCTTCTGCTATGCCTTTTCTTTGGGGGTTGACAGAAAATACAAAGAGCCAATTCAGCTGGAGGTGGGCTCCGAGACTTCAGATCAAATCTAGCAGTGTGAATAAGCATGCAAGCAGCAAGAAAAATGTGTTTGATTCCCATGCTGCAGTAGCCAAAATAAAAAAAGAATCTGTCATAAATGTATGATAACTCTTTTAATACTACCACTAATACACCAGGCTACTACTAATACCAGTACCAATATGAATAGTCCTACCATTAATGCCACTCCAATAATAACATAATGTTTCACAATTATTTGATGAGGGAAGGAAGCAGATGTGCTTTTTTGTGTGTGCCCCTGCACACGAAATCAAAGAGTAATGACCACCTGTAATTGTGATGTTCTCTTAAACAAATATGAGCTTTTCCACCTCAGTGCATTTACTGAGCTGCAGAGTTAAAAAAAGGTCATTATTATGTACAGAGCTTCACCATTAAAAGGTTTTCTTGTCAATTTCTTTTGTCTTGTCAACAGTCTTTTGCTAATTAGTGGCAAATATTGGGTTGTTGTTTTCCCCCCTCTCATTTCATCGTACTTTGTACTATCTACAGGACGAGTGGGGATCTGCTTTGTCCCAGACAAATCCTGGAACCACATTCATTAACCCAGTTATAATTCAGGCTTACTGGTCATGCTTTCATCGTGACCAGTTCCGTTTCCATTACTTGGGAAAATAACTTGTGTGGCATTTTAATGACACACAGCCTGTACCACATGATGAAAAGTATAATTCTGATGTGAAATGCACATCATTATTTCAGATTCCTTCACTCCATCATTTTAATACTTCAAACAGAAATTTGGCAAAACAGAAGTTGTTGCAATATATTGACCCTCATACGTTTTTATATGTATAAATGTGCATGTATTTGATTAGATCTCGTCACCATTTCTGTTGGCACCTACCAAGACGGACCAGGAATGCCGTCTGGTTTGATGGGTTAAGGTTCAGTTTTTGCATATAGGAGCATATTGTATGTGTGTAGCCATATGCTATGCATGTATGGAATGTTGGTCATTATCGGAAAAATAAGTCCAGACAGGGCGAACTAGACTTGCTTCACCCTGAAGGGACTTATTTTCCCGATAATGACCAGCGCTCCATACATTATCCTGCTTATTATACGGCTACTTGCCAAAATGAAAAAATAAACTCCACATTATACGTCTCTTTACATTTATTTGTTACCGATTCATCGTGGCTTTTGCTGAGAAACAAATAGTTCAACACACGCTGACATTCTTTAGAACACTGCTGATCAACTATCTGCTTTCACTTTTGAATGAAGTTCCATTGCAAGAAGTGACCGGACTACTTGCGGAGTGATATGGAAGACGTAAATCAGAAGCACAAAACCGGTTGCCACTGACAGCAGTAACTACATGTTTCAGTGTTAATTACATGAATATATTTGACGGTAGAGCATTGGGAAATCCCATTCAAATCAATGGAGCGTTCTATTAGCATTGTACAACCCCAAATCAGAAAAAGTTGGGACGTTGTGTAAAATGCAAATAAAAACAAAATGTGATTTACAAGTCTCGTAAACCCATATTTAGCAGCAAAAAGTACATTAAATGTTGAAAATGAATATTTGGACTATTTCATGGAAAATATATGTTCATTTTGAATTTGATGCCAGCAACATGTTTCAAAAAAATTTGGGACAGGGAATGTTTACCAGTGTGCTGCTTCACCTCTTCATTTAACAAAATTCTCAAATGTTTCTGAACTGAGGAAACCAGTTGCTAGAGTTTTAAGAATTAAATGTTGCCCCATTACTCCCTGATATTGGATTTCAGTTGCTCAACAGTATGGGGTATTCTTAGTCATGTTTTTCAATTCATTATGCACCTAATTTGACAAATCTGGACTGCAGAGAGGCAATTTTAGCACCTAGACTCTTCCTCTATGGAGAAATACAGTACTGTTTAAATATGTGCAGAATTAATTTTGGTATTGTTTTCCTGAGGATGGGGTCACCTGAAACATTTGTACTTACACTGTATGGAGTCTGGTGAGGTTAATACATCACTATTTGATAATATTTTTGTTTTTTTGAAGTCTACCTTTTAAGTGCGATCTCCAGTCTTGTTTTTCGGGATTGTTTGAAATATTCAAGGTACATGTATTCCCTGAAAAAGACATTGCCTGGATGGCAGTATATGTTGCTCAAAACCTGGATACATCATTCCGAATTGATTGTGCTTTGCCAAATGTGCAAGATGCCCATGCTGTAGTCTCTAATGCACCTGCACACCGTCATAGATGTTGGGTTTCGAACTGAGCACTAAAGCAAGTTGGATAGGTTGGATAGGCCCTCTCCTCTTTAGCCCAGATGAGTCCATTATTTCCAAAAAGAATGGCACATTTTGATTGGTCTATCCACGAGACCTTTTTCCATGTTACCTCAGTCCATAAGACAGTGGTATTTTCTGTATCATGTCTCAATACAATTTTGGCTGTTACAATTTTGACTGCAGTTTTTGAACGGAGTATCAAACTGTGCACATAGACAATGGTTATCAGAGGTTTTCCTGAGCCCATATAATGACAGGTCAATTCAATTTGTTTTTTCAGCTCTTTCCCTTGTTTGCAAAGATTTCTCTGAATTCTCTGAAAGTTTTAATAATGTTATGTCCTGTAGATGATGAACTCCCCAAATACTTCACAATTTCATGTTAGCATTACAATTACATTGTTTCATAATTTCTGCACACAGGTTTACACAGAGTGATGAATACCCCTACATCTTTACCTCTATAGAGACCCTGCCTCTCTGGGATGCTCTTTTTCATACACAATTGTGTTGCCAGTTACCCTAATTAGTTGTGAAACATTCTTCCTTTTGTTTTCTTTATCATTACACAACTTTTCCAGCATTTTGTTACCCCCGTCCCAACTTTTTTGGAAACATGTTGCTGGTATCAAATTCCAAATTAACATATATTTTCCATGAACTAGTCAAATTTGTCATTTTCAACATTCATTTTGATATGCTGTCTGTGTCATTTTTGCAACTAAATATGAGTTTAAGAGATTTGCAGATTATTACATTCTGTTTTTATTCACTTTTTACACAACGTCCCAACCTTTTCTGTTTTGGGGTTGTATAATAATCTTAAAGAATGTGCCTTTATTTGACATCCATTAATCCATAAGGCCACCAAATCAGAAACAGCAGATGAGAAAGCATACTTGAAAGTTAGGCTAAATTTCAATTTGAGACAATACGTTAGACCTTGAAGATGTTCCAAACAACCCCAGACAAAATAATTTAACACAAGATCGAAAGAGACCCAGTGTGAAGGTTTACTGTGACTTAGCAAACAGGGGCCTTGTGTCAATTTTTGCAGAAGTAATAGAAACCAGGGCTGAACATCAGTTTAGATAAGATAGATTTTTTCTTGCAAAATGAATACACATCCAAATCTTTCGCTCTCATCCTTTTCTGTAGATGAAAGCAGAGCCATTTTTTGATCACATTTCCCTTTTAATATCACGCTTGGAAGCTTCAGTATCACTCAGACAAATGCCACAGCTTCTGCAGAGGAGAGTTTAAGTGACTCAGTAACCCACAAGTCAGTACAACCAAATACCTTTACCTGTCTTAAAGGGAATCATAGCAACCTCACTTTAAAAAAAGAAAGTTAAGGGCCAAACATGCCCGTTCATTTGTGAACATTCACGGACGAGACTTGACCAGGCTACATGTCAGTCTGTCACTCACACGTGATCATCTTCGTCTCGTCTCTTGTCTTCCCCTCCATTCAGTGTGATCTTTCAGGTGGACGTGAAGAGGACCATGTTGTGGGTGGGAGACTCCTGTAATACTCCTTGCCCATGACAAGGAGGAAACATTTCTGATTGAGCCATGGCATAAAGACAGACAGTTGGTAGACCTGAGCGTCTGCATCTTACTTCTGGATTGCAAATCCCTCCCGTGCGCTCTTATCTTTTTTCCCCCTCTCTTTGTATTAAGGAGGGGACCTTATCGCTTCCTATATAATGAGACCAATATGTTCTGTCTCTTCTAATTTCAAGCTTATTAAGAGCAGATGAAACGAAGTGCGGAAAAAAATTAAAGGGTAGAATTAGCATTTGTCGACATGATCCTCTGTGAAATTGGTTGAGAGAGCGGGAGTAGGAGAAAGTGCCTGAGATACTCATTTTCATGCATATCATCAGCTTTGTTTGTGTGTTTACTGTTATGGATCTGATAATCTCAGCACTAGCGTGGCGATGCATGGTGTGGCACTTGAGGAATCTGCGAGACGACGCATACATTCGCCAGTCTGCTACTATTTCTGTGTCGGGAGCACAAGTGAAGGAGGTCTCTGTTGATAAATTGTTGTTTCAGTTAAATTTGTGAAGCGTTTGGTGTGCAGCTGTTTTTCTCTACACGGGGCACAAACAAACAAGCTGCTGTGCGAGAGTGAAGGGCGAATCAAGAGCCTATTCAATGCTTGATGATGCTTTGGGGACCAACCATGCAACCGCTGCATCTATTTGATTGCTGTTTAATCTCTCCACTATACCCACTTGCATATGCATTTCGACCTGAACCTACCGGTACTTTGTTACACATTTGCCATTTAATATATAGAAAGTAATTAAAGGTGTGTTTTGTGTTTTTGGAGTTGGCAGGTGGTGTTCCATGACATTCCATGGACATTTCCTGATTAGAATTTTAGCACTGGTCCAGAGCAATGTCATGAAGATTACTGGACTCTATTAAACATATATTTTTTACCCATAGAATTACGCCATCATGTTGCTTTATTGGAGCTTTTGTTGTCTTCACCTAGAACCTGCTAACTGCTATCTGGGCTATCGCAATTTTGTCCTGCAGGGCCATTCTAATTTCTAAAATAATACAAAAAGTGGAGTCACTGAACAGACACTTCAAGGTGTTGACCTACATTCATGTGGAGACTGGGCATTCTCATTAAAAGCTTTAAAAG
The DNA here is from genome assembly GCF_017589495.1 of Alosa alosa. NCBI lineage: Eukaryota > Metazoa > Chordata > Actinopteri > Clupeiformes > Clupeidae > Alosa > Alosa alosa. The sequence continues at coordinate 12,269,070 of NC_063190.1, read as the reverse complement.
GGCCATTCATCAACTCATTCAGCGATTACAGTATATGACCCAGAGCTGCTGTGGAAGAAAGCTGTTTGGTTTGGGGTATTTCTTTCTCTTTCTCTCTCTCTCTCTCTCTCTCTCTCTCTCTCTTTCTCTCTTTCTGTGTATGTGTGTGTGTGTCATGGAAAGATGGTCAGATCAGTGGCAAATTAACATGTTTAACATAAACAAACATGCATGCATGCAAGTCTAATTTGTCTGTACTCTATTATATTGTTTGATGCAAATTGAAAGTTTCTTGACATCAAAAGTTACAAATGAATACATAGATGTTGAGAAACACGGAGACACAAAACCATATACACATATTTGGGTGAACTGGGGTCACATGCAATGTTGAAAGTGTTTCCCTAAAACCGTGTGCTGTCATACGCTGCTGAAATCTATAACTCATTCTGTCTAAGCAGCACAGGGGGCTTTCTGTCATTGCTTTATTTCTCTGGAGGAGAACCTGTTTAAGACCCCAGCAGCTATTGATGTTTTCCAGTGGAGGGCCTTTTCTTGTACCAATCATTTGTAAAGACAGAGAGCCTATTGATTAGCCAATGGAATTGTAGATTTGAGGGCAACAGGGGTAGTTGTGGCAGTAGTTGTAAAAAGAGAAATAATGGAATAAATCATATAACTAAAAGCATTACACAGATATTGGCACAGTCTCTGGAATGGCTGTGTTTCAGATCTTAGGATCTCATGAAGGCATGGAGAAACATTTTGTTTCTATGTTTTGGAAGTATTTGACGGGATGAAAGGTAAAGGTAACGGGAATTCAGCAGATGCCTTTATCCAAAGTGACTCACATAGGATTAAGAAGCATATCTATTAATCTGCAGAAATGCTTACTTCTGTGCATGAAATAGATGTATGTGTGCTTTTGTCTTAAAAACATTAAAGTATGTCATCTCTCTTTAATTGGTCGTGAATTAAATTAAAAATAGACCACGGTCATGGACGTGTACATACTGCAGAACATCATCCTTGTCTGCGGTGACCAGGGTTCATGTTCTCATGAAGGGCTTTTGAATTCCGGTCAAGGACAGCCAATAGAAAAGACAACCTGGGGTAAGTCCTGTGAGAGGGAAGCCTGAATAGTGGTATGATGTGCTGGCCTTGTGTCCCAGGATAGTGGAGCAGAAACTCAGTCCAGGTGCAGAGGCCAGAGAAATGGAGATTAGCTCAGTCCATGGCACGAGGCCAAGGAAGGAAAGGTGCCTAATTTACTGCCCTCCCCCCACCCACCCCCCATCACTGCTCCTCACTCCACACTGCTTCAAGTGGTGGCAATTGCATTAATCAGCTGATGCAGTGATTTGGTCGAATTTAAAACCCACCAGATCTTGGCCGGCACTGGCACCAGTCTAAGACCAGTTTTCTGCTGAATTGAAAAAACAAAAAAAAACGTTTATATTTTTAATAGGCTAAAAGAAAATGTTCCAAAACCTTTTGACTATTTTGCAAGAAGTGGTTGAGAGCAGGAAGTGAAAAATCAAGTTATCATAACAAATGAATGGCATCCAAATTGGAGGCCATCATACAAGCGTGTCTGAAAAGTTGAGAGAAGCCATTGAAAGCACAGACCTAAAGTCACACTGTCTTAGAAATGGGACTACATATGTTGCCATTTCTTCTTAACGATAGAGTCAGTCAGACTGTCACATAAGGTGTACCTCAAAACAAATAAATAATACTCTATATATTTCCACAATTCAGTAATGTTGGTTATTGCCATCTTCCCTGTGCACTGTAAATCATGAAGGTGGCAGTAGCCATTGCACTTTGATAGCCTCTTTCGTGTATGCAGATCTCTCAAATATTTCATCACTATGAAATAATTTCAACAAGGGCTCAGTTCTGCAGGTCTGCCAGTTTGGATGCAGCTTTGCCATGGAAGTGCCCTTTTATACACAAAATACGGTAACACTTTACGCTAAGGGACAAGGGTACATGAATTATCATGAATTCATGCATGAATTAATTCATGATTTATGCATTACTTAATTCCTTTATATCTTATGAATCATGAGGAATTTTCATGAGTTCATAGTCTCTCATTAATGACCTCATGTCTGAACAACACATCAACTAAGACATTAGGTACGATGGGTACATCATTATGATTTATGATTTCTTAAGCATGATCATCACGATTACATAAATTTAAGGTTAATTGCGCATGAGCTCATAATGTCTGTGGCCCCCTAACTAAAGTGTTGAATAATGACATGTGTGTCATTATTGTGTTGTGTTCAAATCAGAATTTGAGCAGTGATGACCACATTTTTGGCAGAAACAGAAATAATCATGATCATGTTTAATAAATCGTGATTCATGATGATGTGCCCACCGTACCTAATGCTTTAGTTGATGTGCTATGACAGAAAAAAAAATGACAGACTATGAACTTATGTGAATTCCTGATGATTTATGAGATATTAAGAAATTAAGTAATACATAAGTCATGAATTAATTAGTGCATGAATTCATGATAATTCATGTACCCTTACCGTAAAGTGTTACCCAAAATACAATAAAACAAGACAAACACACAAAATACTGTACATTTTAAATTAGTAGTGAGCAGTCCAACATGTTCGATTTCTCTAAAAAAATGGCATGCACTTATATTCTTTTGACCAGTCTAAATCGAAAATCATAAGAGAGAAAGGTCCAGGGGTCACTGGACAGCCTGGTGACTCCATCGGATTGATTTTCACAGGGTAATTCCAGCTGCATAATATTGATATTATGGTGTTATCAATATCAGGTGCTTACACAGTTCCAGAACATTGGTACACACAATCACCAACAGTTAGGATGAAAAGCAATCAGGCAGCTGTCTGATGATAATTATGTCTGGTCTATTGTTGTTATCAATATCCTTCCTGCTGTTTAGCAGTGAGTATTACAGAATAGATTATTGAGACAGAGTGATATTTATTCAATCTTGAATCATGCAGAGATGGAATGACCTATTAATTTAAAGAAAATCCAGAGCACCAAAATAGAGGGGACAACTTCCAAATGTGTCTTCTTCCTTATGGCCACTTTAGAACATGTGGAGATTCTCCCATCTTCACTCATTTATATCCACAGATCCATTAAGAACATAATTCTCTCCACGGTTGATTGTAGTATTCTTAAAAGTTGCGCATGAAACTACATCTAAGTTTTAAGTATGGCTGCATAGGAGTGACAGCGCTCATACATCAATGGGAATTGCAATTATCACAGCGAATACGGCAGCAATGTCTGATCTAGAGTCCACAAAACTCCCCCCCTCCGTAATCCGTCTTAAATTTTCCATGGGCAATTATGCCACCAGCTCTCTGCAGCTTCCTTAATGCCTCTTTCATCTTCATCTCCTGGTGCCAACTTTTCCATCATCTTCTGCTGATTAGAGAGGGGAAAGGTGAAAGAAATTACCATGGGGTCGCCGGAGTCAGCTGAGACACTGCAGTTATTGTGAAAAAAGAGTGTTTACGTTGGTGTCTGTGGGAAGTGCATCCAGAGTTTTTTTCTTTTTTTTTTCTCAAGGGGCGTTATGTTAATGTCCCATTTTGTTCATTGGTTTGAGGAACACATTGGATCTTGCAACCCTTTAACTCATGTTCAATTTTATGTTTATATCTGTCTATTGAGTAAACTGTAATATTGAGTCATTTTTCCAAGTCTTATCGATTTTGTGAATATTAAGTTGTGGCTTGTGGTCTACCTTAGCGTACTACGTTTGAAAAGAGGTATTGTTTGTGTATTTACAATGACTGCTTCTGACTTAATGATCAAGAGGAACTTTATATGTGTGGAGTATAGTAACCCAAATTGGTATGTTGTGCTGGTCTAGATTCTGTGAATAAAACATAGGAACACAATTATTAAACGAGTGCATGATTTAGTAGATACCAGCACATGATTTAAAAAAAACGAGCACATTATTTAGCGCTTCAGCGTATATACAGAAGGAGACCATTGAGTATGCCGGAGCTTGATACCTGCTGCGTATTTGTGCTTTTTCACATAAGAGTTGTGACGTTGTGCCTTGCAATAGACTAAGACTGTCTAGCCCCATGGTCAAGGAGTAAACAACTGTTTGTACAAAACTAGGAGTCAAAAGGTTCTCTTTGAATACAACTGAATGCCTCGTGTGGGCTACCTGTGCTGACTTCATTGAAGCCAGCAGCAAGTCCTGTTAAGCCAGCGGCAATGCCCTGTGAGCTCACTCGGTGCTTCTCTGTGGTCAAGAAAGGAAACTGTGTAGTTGCTGGTGGCAGAACCCTGTGTGACCCCTCTCCGACTGGACAGACTCGTGGTTATATTGTGGAGTGTGTTCTTTTCCAAATGGACTCAAATGAAACTGGACGTAGCCAGTGTCCTATGATAAAGTGCACTTGTTGTACATGAGTGGGTCTTGTTGATATGGTAGATAGGAGTTTATGAGATGCCGCTGCTAATTTGAATGATATTGCTGGGAGTATTAGCATGAAAAAAGTTGTGCATGGGGATTAATGGCATATATGTACTTTGCATTCTTTATTTCTTCTATATTCCTTACATTGTTCTTCCTCTCTCTCCTCTTTCATTCTCTCATTCTTTCTTTCCATCTATGCTACTCTACTTTCGTTTAAACAGGCCCTCTCAGAAGGTGGACCTCTAATGAATGTTAATATTGTGCATAGAAGATGCTCTCTCTTCTGAATGTAAATGTTGTGCAAACAGGAGTCTCTCTCTGGAGTCGTTCTTCTGCCATAGCAATCATTCATATCTAGGGGCAGATATCAAAGCAAAAACAGGGCAGTGTGTATGAATTGTGTCCCTATATAGATGAATAAGATAGTATATAGAATACGAGATAATATAAGATAGTATATAGAATTATAGAATTACTGAAGTTTGAGTGGCTGATCATTGAACTGACTGAGTGTCCCTGAGTTTTCAAGAAAAGAAACACTATACTAAAAGCTTTTTTACTAGTTGAATGAGTTTTAAAGAAAAGAAAATGGTATACTAAAAGCTTTTTACTAGTTGAATGACGTGAGCAAACTGAATTACTCCCCAGTCTTCAGTGGCTTTTAAATAGTATTTTCCATTTTCCCTCCTTTTCAACCTGGTGCCCTTTCATCTTTCCTCAAATCTCCTCTCTGCCTTCACTCATCCCTACCACATGCACCATGTCATGACACACAAAGGTCTCAGTGGCAGAGGTGCCCCATCCGCTCCCAGCAGATATTAAATGGGCCTCTGCCTCAATAAAACAAAGAACTCCCATGACATCTTGGGGCATTCCGTATATGCTATAAAATGAACAAAACCCTAACACGTACTATATATGTTATGTCGACAGTCAGTCAGTCATTCATTCATTCAGTGGAATTCTTTTGAAAATAATTCAACTCCCAATTGATTACTTTTACTCAAAGGAAAATAAGAGAAAAGTTAAACAGAGACTTTGGCAGTGACAAAAACCTTGGTATTAATTGAAAAACATGTCTTGCTCTTCAAACTCATCCTTTTCATATGAAATCAAAGACAGAAAGTTCACTCTGAAAAATAGTGGGCCCTATTTTGACAATCTAAAATAAGTGGTCTGAAGTGTATGTGTTTTGCGCATTTAGGGTGGGTCTAAATCCACTTTTGCTAGTTGTATGGTGGAATAAATTTGCCACATGCATGATTTTAAGGGTTGTACTTAATTTTTCTTAATTAAACATGGGTGTGTTTTGGGGCGTAGCATCCAATAAACCAATGAGTGTGCCTTCCCCTATTCCCTTTAAAATGCAGGGGCGCTTTAACCATGGCACGTACAGTAGCTATCATAATGACATGGGAGTACATCTCTGCAAAAGGAATCTGCTGGCACAAATGCGACCATGTATGCAAAAGGAATCCACCAAAGCTTACTCTGCTGAAACAGGTGTTTATGTGATAAGAAGAGCATACACACATTCTGCAATCGCCTGGCCTTAAGAGCTTGTAGGCACCAGGAAATTTAGGGCTCTATTTCGGCGATCAGAAACGGATGGTCAGAGGCACAAAGTTTATAGACATTAAAGGCGTGGCCAGTCCACATTCACTAATTTGATAGCGTGATTATGTGATCAAACGTGATAAAGTGCGATTAATCAACACTTTATAGAGTGATAAGAATAAGCTTTGCAACGCGCTTTGCACCACCTTGCGCCGCGTGCACGATAGGGGCCTTAGTTATTCACTTTCACAGCACTGACTGACAAGTTACAATCAATGACATAACAAGAAAAAAACACTGGAATGAGTGAGTAAGTCCTAAGGACATTCCGCCAAGCACACTAGCACAGTCTTTGCATTGCAATGCAAGGGACTTGTTGCTAGGGTCTCGCCTTGAGGCAGATCATAAGCTAGATTGATAGTGTACACTCCAAATAGCAGTGAAATACAGTGATTTTTACTTTAGACTAGGTTTTCCTGGTCAGTGGAGCCAAAACAGCAATGTACGATCAGTGCGCCTGACCACACTTCGTTTTCTCACGGACACACTCATGGGGGCGCAAGTTGTTTTGATATTTAGACATTGTGTGTGCTGTATGGGATGATAATAATTACCTTGGTCTATGACACATGCTGCATCCCACCTGGTGCTGCGATGTGCCAGGCATAAGATAGGGCCCAGGGACATCAAAGTAATGCTGACATGTAGTAAGAAAGAAGATTATCATTGAAAACACAATAGAATAAACCAAAATAAGATTGCAAATGTAAAAAAAGGATCATGTGTGCACTATTATACTATTTTTTATATATTTAAGTTCACTGGAACTCTTTATAGTGCCTGTAGTGTTTTTCTTTCAGTGCACCAAACTTGAAGTCTCTCTGCCTGTTCCATGGAAACTGTTCTTTATTTACTGCTGTGATACCTCTGAGCACAAAAGAACATTCTGTAATTCTGACATCCCAATTCACTCACTTTCAATAAAACGACCTTTGCCTGTTTACGCCATCGTGAACACACACTCACACAATCACACAGACACCTCCAACTTTACATTCAGGCCTTTGCTGTGCTGAGGGTAGTCCCTTTCCTGACACTAAGAATGGGTTGGGTGGTCCTTGGATGCTTGTGCGACTTTTGGTCTGCATGTTTCAATCTCCGCCCAGGTCTAGCACTAATGGCTATGTGCCAGACGAATGGCAGGCGAGGTGGAGACTTTAAATCTTCTCGTTGACCCTGATACTGATCCCAGCGGTGAGGGGTGGCGTCAGCTCTATCTGGGGGGGGGGGGTTGTTAAGGGGATGGCTGGACCGTCTGGAGATAAGGCACCTGATACACCCAGACCGTAAACATTACTGGATGCTGAACTCAAACAAAGTATACACATACACATACACACACAGACAAGGGTTTGTAGCAGATACTGTACACTAATCATAACACCACACATTTTGTTATATCCAGGACGTACAGTATATGCCGTGCATAGGGATGTAACGATTACCGGTATAATGGTAAACCGCAATAAAAAATTTGACGATAAAAATTACCGTTTTCTTTTCAAATATCATGATTATCAGGGTTGATTACCACGGTGTGGAAATCGTGTGTTTAATCCTTCCCAGCTTCATCCAAGCCTGCTTTTGACATACAGTAGGCCTGGTACAATGAAACAAAACTGGTACCCTACTGATTCTGTTGTCTAATCGATGGTTTTAACTGCGATTCGGATTAGGCTACACCTGATTTTAAAAGGCGTAACATTTTCACCGCAAAACGTGTACTGTATCATGTAGCCACTCTGCGTCTTTTTATGTTTGCGTCCACATTAAATCCATTCCACTCACGTTATCAGGAGAATACAGTAGCCTAAAGTTTTATTTCAAACACTTACTTTGGTCTCACTCATTGGATCCAAATAACAGAAATAGCAAACTCCTCCTAAAAAGTTATTGTAGGGTAAGTTAAGCTATAAGCACATAGCCAATTAAACATGACCAAGAAAAAAGTGAAATGGACATTTTTTGAAACTATTTCAGCTTGTGTAGGCCTATCAGTACTTTCTGAACAGATTGAACACACTTGTATACAACACCGTGATAATACCGAAAACCGTGATAATTTTGGTCACTATAACCGTGAGGTTAAATTTTCATACCGTTATATCCCTAGCCGTGCACTTGTTGGTAGGGTAAAGATGGTGTGGACGCGGCATGGTACTGGCACTGTTTGGCATGTCTGGCTTACCATAGCTGGGTGTGAATCCTCACCCAGGGGAAGTGCCATGGGCCTCTCTCGCCAACCAATTAGATTGTGTCATTTCTGAAATGCACAGACGAGTTTGATAGATCATGCATGGCACGAGGCAAGCCAGCAAGCAGGCAGACAGCCAGCCAGCCAAGCGTCCAGGCATGGAGGCGGGTCAGTCCATACCCTGGCATCCTACAGCCAGTCTTTGATCGATGAAGAGGAAACAGAGGCTGTTATTTATAGGACCGTGAGGCTATTAGACCCAAGCAGCCACTTACCCTTTGCCATGTCTGTTGCTTACGCCAACCAGAGGACAATGGAGATTAAAGAGCCGCGAGCTGATGTATGGTGTTAATCTCATCTTGTAATGTAAACTGCTTGCTTATTTGTTTTCGATACAGTTTGTGTTATAGTTGCTCTTTCTGCATGTGCCATCCTGTGCATGCATAGAGCACACAGGAGAGATTAGCCACTGTGTGCACCATACTGTCTGAAGCATGGAAGCATGGTGAAGAAAAGAGTCATTTGCTTATTATCTTAGGTACACAAATATGCATTTTCTACATTGGTTTCAGTTGATCGTGTGTGTTTGTGTGTGTGTGTGTGTGTGTGTGTGTGTGTGTGTGTGTGTGTGTGTGTGTGTTAGTGATGTAGTACTCGAGTCCGGTCTCGAGACCTATTTCTGCTTTCTCGGTCTCGTCTCGGACTCGTTCCTTCAAAGACTCGGTCTTGACTCGGTCTCGGACCACAGTGGGAGGAGAAGGACTCGTAATTTCAGACCGAGTCCTCGAGACCAACGCATTTTTTATGTTCATATAAAAAAACAGACAACACATAACAACAATAATAAAATGCAATGTTGACCGGCATTATTTGAAAATGACATCCCATGGTGCAATGCAAAGATACTGCCGTCAGAGCCGTTTATATATCTCTATGGCTTTGCTGCCGGTGAGTGTCTGTAGGTCAGCATAGTTCATATTAAGACGTTAAGACTGCTCCTCTAAACAATTCCCAATCTAGCTTAGTCTGTAGGCCTAACTGTTGATTATTAACTGGGGTGATATTAAATTATGAATATTAAAACTTTTTTTATGGTCTTGGTCTCGACTCGGTCTCGACTCGGACTTGCTTCCTAAAAGACTCGGTCTTGACTCGGACTCGACTGTATTTGAAAACCAACAGACTCGGTCTCGACCCTTCAAAGACTCGGTCTTGACTCGGACTCGGCATAGGCGGTCTCGTCCCCATCACTAGTGTGTGTGTGTGTGAATGGTAAGAATGTGTAAAATATATGAAAAGAGCCCAATCTTTAATTGGCCCTAATGCCTGAGTGGCATCACCGGAGCACTTTAGGTTTTGGTGAACATCAGCTGAGTTTCGCCACCTTCGCCCACCTCTTCCTCCTACTTCTCCTCCTCCTCTACTCGCCACTGATCCATGACTCCAGAATCCTAATGGGTATTATTTGTAAAGGGCACCTTCGTTTGTGTGACTCCACTTCAAAAAGCCAAGGTGATTTCAACCGAGACATAATCCGACTGCTGCCCCGAGTGTGAATGTGAATCAGAGGGAAACATGCCTCAGACAGGTCTGTTCACGCTGAATTTTGGGCTGCACAAATCCAGGCGATTACTTAATTGTTTCATTAATTGCCTGATAGTTTCGCCTTCTTATGTCCCATAATGGTATGTCCCTCTGCAGTTAGGTATTAACAAGGTGCCTTTCATGCTTTTTTAGTGTACAATTATAACCCAATTACAATCTGTCCACCGTAAACAGATGTTGGAACATGTCAGAGCATGAAGGCAAATGGAAGAGACATGTTTCAGTCAAGCATTTAAATAATTTGATCTCACTGCATTGGAATCAATTTGTTAATTTTCTGGTTCCTCTGTTCCAATATGACACACAATGCTTTCTACACTATTAACATTTGATCTTCATCGTTTAGCTTCAGGGATGAGTTGGAGGGAGTCAAATTATGTTCATTGATTATGGTGTCCTTTAGAAAGTCAGTGACTAGTATTTGAAGTTGTCATAGCATCTATTTAATTGCATGTCAGGCAGCTGTAAATTGCTTTAATGCCACATTGTTTGGGAATTTAAAGATACACTATGTAGGTTTAGGTATTTTTTGGCAACTGTCCCTCTAGAGTCGCAATACATTTATATTTTACTCTGCTGTTAGCAAACTTCTCATGACTTGTACCCCCTGTACATAATGAAAATGTTTTTGTTGTGGAGGTAAAGGATTAACAACAGGCAAAAACTATCTACAAAGAGCTATATCTACTGACAAGGTAATGTTTCACAATTCTCACGAGATTTGTCGGGCCGTCGTTCTTGAAGTTGCATGGCTGGTTTTCTCGGTAACAACTCTCCACGTCTATGCTGTATAGCTATGCTAGGTGAACGATTCACCTATTACAAGTTTGTTTACCGTCAAAATGGCGTTGTAAAGGTTATATTAAGGTAAAAATCTTGCATAGTGTACCTAAAATGTAATCTATAAAATGTAAGTCACTTTGGAATTCATGTAGTCGGGCAGTTTGTCTCACAGTCTGTCTTTGTTTAGATCTGCCCATCCATGGTCATTTCAAAGTCCGAGATTTGTATAAGAAGCAACCATGAAGCAACCAAGAAGCAACCATGCAGTTCATGGCAGCTTTGTGGACATTCACCAGTCTTATTCAGCAAAGCCAAGGGGGAAAAAAATATTTTCGCTCATCTTTAAGCTCACCCAACTGTTTTTTCTAGGAGTAACTGAGATAACCATGGCAGAAACGTGATTTTATGTTCAGTAAGCTATTGTTGCATTGATCTGGACATACATTTTGGCCTGCCGGAGGATCCAATCATGACCCACTTTTAGTGTTTTGGCAGAGGCATCCAAATTGTGATTTAAAACGCCCAGGTATTTCATGGAGTTCATGATACCATGAACCCTAATGAGGTTCACACAACACACTTGAATCCATAACACACTTTCCTCCACTTAAAATGATTCTACTTGGTAAAACAATTACCCTCCCTTGAGAGTCTGTATTTAATCCACAACAGTAGTAGCTTTTGACATTTTGATAATTTACCAACAGTGTCAAGAGTCTCTGAAATGTCAATTCAACAAAATGTTACCCATTAATTGCCGATTTTTGAGGTGGCTGATTCTTAAAATTAGACTTGTAATGACACAGTCCAACACACGCACAGAGAGACAGAGAGAGGTAGGCAGACAGACAGGCACACACACACACACACACACACACACACACACAGTAGTCCACCTGTCAGAGAAAGGCACACACACACACTCTAAGACATGGGGCAGGCTGTGTAGCTATTATGCTATCACATGGAGACTGTATCTAGCACCACTTAAGCTTTGGCAAGAGATTTCATCAGATGACTACCAGGATGGACAGTTTACTCACTTACTTGTGCCAACAATTTTGCGCAACACACACACACACACACACACACATTGCAGCTTTGCTGGTGCATTCATGAAAATATACCAGTACTTTTGCATGCAGACTTATCACAAAAGGAGTTTATATAATGCAAAGGCTTTGCCCATCACAGTCTGATCTCTGCCAATTTTGCTTGAGGAAACGTGTGTGGAAGAATGAGCGGAGAGAATGCATGTTGTCAGCCGAGCCGCTTCTCAGTCTAACTCGGTGAAAGTTGAGAGATTGCCCTACAAGCCATAGACCGAATGCTTTGCGAGATAACCGAGGGTGGTTAAAGCACCGTGAAAAAAAATCTCTTGGCTTTCCGCAGTCTACACTGGACAGGAGAGATGCCTACGGACAGCATCTGCTATGAAGGGCAATAAGTGGCTCCATCAGTAGGTCTACTCAGTAAGATTAACTTGAAGATCCAGCATCTTTCTGAACCACGTCATACTGTGGTGTTTGCCTTTATGGTTTACATGTGTTTCGGTGCGGAGAAGAATTCTGTATTCACACAAAAAGGGACAGATTTCATTGTTTCACAATATTTGGTCCAATTTGTTCACATTACAATAATAATGAAAAGAATGAGCAATAAATGTATTTCATGCATTCATTAATCAAGCTTTATTAAACTGCAGATAAAACATGCTTCAGGATATTTTGTTGTCTTATCAGAGCAGTCAAGGGGCACTCCATTAAAATCATTAAAATGAAAACAAATTGTGGTGGTGGTGAGCTGCACTATGTCAGTAATCATGCCATGATTCATTGTTCATCTAGCCAATTTTGCTGAAGACTAAGAGTAGTCGCTCAGGTCCTGATGCCTTCTCCTAGTGTCTTGCACTGCAAGAGGCCTGGAATACAGTTCCCTTTTTCTCACTTTTGATTTGAAACTTTTTTTTCTGTGTCAACGTCATCTGCACCCAATGTTGGGGAGCTGCACTCCGACTGAACAAAATGAGATGTGCTGAGTGGAGGGAACACTGTCCTCAGTAGAACTCTGTTATTTATACTGCTACTTGTCCTCCAGGGTGATGAGCAAGTTAAAGAACTAGGAATTACACAGGATGGGTTTTACAGTATTTTTTTATTTCATCCATTGAAGGAGAAGATTGGTAAATCAAAGTTATTGAATGCTATATAGTCAGGGAAGGGTGGCAGTTATGTTGAATACTGTAGATTATTTTATAGTATGCCTTTGCAGTGACTGGGTAGTCTGAAAATTGAATCTTCTTAAGATCAAATGGAACACAGTGCCATAGACAGTTGTAAACAACATTAAATCACACACACACACACACACACACATACAGCAAAGCAGGATTTGAACATTCACACAAACAGAAATGTTTGCCCACTAAATTAGAATTTGAGAGAATTTGTGTTCTCCCCTAAATTGTGTTTGATTTTCATTAATAGGCCTTTAGACATCTGAAAGTGCTTTTATTTTGATCAGGCAAGAGTGGCATGAATATACTGTATTAAGATGCAAACATACTGAAAGCTCTCTTACAATATTTCCCACTTATATAATAATTTATTTGTATCTCAGACACTGAAATGTCTTTGGAACAAGCCTGAAATGGAACAAGCCTGAAATGGCAAAAGTAAGATCTTGTGAGAGCTTTGTTCTAAAAAGAGAGAAATTATTTTAAAATAAAACACTCTTACATGTGTGAACAGTGTCTTAGCCTTTGCTTCTTCTAACCTACTTTGAATTAAGCTTACTTGTTGGTAGGCTAGTCAGCATGAAGAAAATTGTTATATGCTCTGCATTGCAGTGAGTGAGTGGTATACTGTAGGGTTGATGTGGATATAGGACAAGTGAGTTTGGGCTTGTTTTTTTGGCTCTGGCTTGGGCTTGTTGGGGCTTGCTGTACTCTCATCAGTATCACTTTCTCAGAGCATCAGTGTAGTCTTTTGTCGACAAGTTGCGAGACCCATCTAAAAAGCTTTCTAGAAAGCAGCGGGTGTCTGTCTGGCAAGGTTGCTCTAGACTGCAACCTGTAATCGGACTTATTGGATGCTCTGAGAATAGAAATATAAGTGAACTTGTCTCTAAGTAAATTGTAGACCTGCAGTTTACACAGCTTCCTGCTGTGATACAGTCATCTCAAAAAGTAATCCTGTTGATTTTTTTTCTCAGTGACAATGTGTTCTGCTGCACTTCCAAAGCTAGGAGAAACTAAAAGCTTAACTGTGACAAAGTCTACTCCCACTCTTCCAGATGTAATAATATTAATTAGCTTATGTAAAATTTAGCAGGCACCTCCATATGGTGTTTTTTCAAGCACATTATTCATTCCTTTAGCCAGACTAGCCATCATTGTAATTCTAAGCAGCAACTTGTTTTAGCCTGACTACAAGAATATTGGTCTGGGCCGCTGCCCTTTTGCTTAACATCTTGCGTTTAAGTAGCATGGCTCAATTACAGGGAAATTGCAAGGAAATTGTTTTTTTCTCAATTTGCATCCCCCACCCCCATCATCGGGCTAGAATACCCTTGAGACTTGTGTACATTGCACAATACCCCTATTGCAGCCTTGCACATTTTTTCTTTTAGGGTATTTTTTTCACAGCAGTTTGTCTTTGTTTGTTTGTCTGTTCAACAAGTCAACAAATCCTTGAGCAGTCTCTTGGCTCCATTCACCATGGCTCACATTTGTCAGAGTGGCTAAGGGCACTTGATGAATACCTGATTCGCGCCAATGAATTTCTCACAGGAAGTGGAGAAAACAAAAATCACTCTCTGACGCCATCCATAGCCACTCAAAACAAGATTAGTTTCCAAGCTGATATTTGTGTTGTATTGTGAGAAGTGACCATAATGGTGGAATGCATTCCATTATGTCTGTTAAGGAGTCACATAGTACTGAAGTTGAGGAGGACAACAGCCCCTCATACCCATCCCTTATGCAATTCAAGTCCTTGGGATGTGCCCCCATCTTAGCTATGGTGCTGTTCAGTTTAAGTCAGGGAGAGGTTTTCTCAACTTGTTTTTTTCTGAACCAAGGTTATGATATTTTTTTTTTACATGACTTTAATTGTGCTTTTCCAGTTAATATGATGTGGATCTCACAAACAATTTTGGTAACACTTTATTATAACTACACACAATTCATCATTTATTATTACCTTTGTTACATATTAGTTAATGATGATGATAATAAAGCATTTGTTCACACAGTTATAAGTGGTTTGTTTATAGTTAATAAGCCTATATCTAAAATATGTTTATACATTATTGTTAATACTTAATAAATGATGCAATAATATGTTTTTGATGAAGTAATATTTCCATTATTTAACAGTTGTTACATACACATCCACTAATGATTAGTTAGGATGAGGATACATATTTTATAAACCACTTCCTAATACTATAATTCATGATTAACTCAGGAGTCACAAGTGGTTAGTTAATGATATTTTGTGAGCTCATCTAAAGTGAGGACGTCTTATGCCTTGCAACACATTTACAAATGAGTTATAAAGTTTACATTTGCATTTATTTATTTAGCAGACACTTTCACCCAAAGCGACTTACACATGTCAATGAAATTAAAGGGCAAGGACACATTGGTGGACACCGGGGCTTGAACCCCCAACTTTATTGGATACTGCTTGCTAACCTGGCTCCTTATCCACTACACTACCTCTGCCCAGTGGTATTACAACAGTCAATTAAAAAATATAATGTAGATATGTGTGTTTACTATCAACAAACCATTTGTAATCGTGTGTAAACGTTGTGTGGAATAATGCTTTACAAACGAAGAATACATGATTTAATAATAGTTTACAGAATAAATGCTTAACAGTGTGTAGTAGAAGAAAACAGAAACTCTTGCATAGTTGTAGGTGTTTCTATCTGGGCCAAGGTAGTGTAGTGGATAAGGAACTGGACTAGCATGGAGTAGCCTGAAAAGTTGGGGGTTCGATACCCGGCTTTCACTGTTGTGTCAATGGCCTTCAATTTAATTGACATGTGTACGTAGCTTGTCTGGTAAATTAATGAATGAACTCATTTGAAAATGTGTTGCAAGGCATAGAAAGTCCTCACTTTAGATAAGCTCACAAAATATCATTAACTAACCACTTGTAACTCCTGAGTTAATCATGAATTATAGTATTAGGAAGTGGTTTATAAAATATGCATCCTCACCCTAATCCTTAGTGCATGTGTATGTAACAACTGTTAAATAATGGAAGTATTTAATTATTAAGAAATATTTATTAAGTATAAATCATGTAATTACAAACCAATTTTTTTGGATAGGCTTATTCACAATGAACAAACCATTTATAATTGTGTGAACAAATGCTTTACTGATGATAAATTATGTCTGAACAAGAAATTACTAATGATGAACAAACCATTAACTAATAAGTAACAAAGGCTTAAAAAATGATGAATTGTATGTAGTTATTATAAAGCGTTACCACAGTTTTGACTACGTACTGTATGTGAGCCAGCGGTGTGTCAATAGTGAACTAATAATTACAGAGACCCAAATAGTATTGGGTTTAAATATTACGCCTTGATGTGACTTATTCAATGATTCTACTACATTTATTCACCCTTTAGGGTTATTTCATCTGTGGAAAAACCAAAGCAGTCCTAATTGTAAATGCATGCACTGCAACATTAACAGCAATAAATAAATATTTCTGGGGAGTTCACTTTTTGAAGGAGTGCAGATGTGTTCTTTCATCAATCTAGTTAAAATCCTTCTGGTGTTTCACAAACAGTACAGCAAGATTCCAAAGCAGCAAACTACCCACGGTTGGGTTAAAGCTCTGCCCTGCATGAATGCTTGACTGCTGAGGCAAGAGGTGCGCAGGTGGCCGGCCAGTGCATTTATGATCTGTCCACAAATGAAACAGGGGTCTCCCATCTCGGCAGCCTGCATTGACAAGCCCATCCAGCCTATTTCACTGAACCCATTTGGCTCTTGTAGGTGTCATTGCCACAGATATAGGCAAGCAGAAATGAGGTTTGGCGTTCTTGTGTGTTTGGTGTCGAGCATACAAATGAATGGGGTTCCCTGAGATGTGAATATGTGATATAAAAATGGATAGAAATGTAAAATGAAGAAGGCCAACTTCTCATGAATATATTCATAGGAGGTGGGGTCATAAAGCGGCTGTCAACATGATGCAATATTACTATAAAATGCTTACTCCTAATATTTAATGCATCTCTCTAATCAATGGGCTGGCAGTGTACAGTACACAGAGGGGATGGTGTTGAGAATGTTTTGCATCGTTTGAGCTACGTTACAAAGGAATTTAATGTTGGACGAAGCTAACTTTTGTTTTCTTTAAAAAGCTTTTTGGCTATGGCTACTACATAGAGTACATGTAGTATAGCTTTTGCCTTCAGTAAATTATGCCCTCAGGGTCAAAATGTATCCAATTGATATAATATAAAAAAATCAGATTTACAATTATGTAAAACATCAGATGACTGACTGCATCTTAGGGAACCTCCACCACGCACACACACACACACACACACACACACACACACACACACACACACACACACACACACATTGTGTATTTTATTTATCTCTCTGTTACAACCCCCTACAGACAAGCAAACTCTTACACACTCACACACACACACACACACACACACACACACACACACACACATGTGAGTAAAGTGAATGCTAATCCATATGTATGCCTTCTCTTCTTCACCCAGTTGCTCGCAGGGAGACGTGGTGACACACTCGGCATGGCTGAACAGATCGAGTATAATGTACGCCGGGGAGGACAAGTGGTCCGTGGACCCACGGGTCAGTCTGGTCACTCTTAACCAGGACGAGTTCACAATAAAGATCGAGAATGTGGACATGACAGACGAAGGCCAGTACATATGTGCCGTGCAGACGCGCAGCAGGGCTACAACAACATCAGTTCACGTCATTGTGCAAGGTAAGGAGTAGTTCTTCTTCCTTTCTCCCTCTCCTGTGTGTGTGTGTGTGTGTGTGTGTGTGTGTGTGTGTGTGTGTGTGTGTGTGTGTGTGTGTGTGTGAGAGAGAGAGAGATAGACAGAGAGAGAGATCTCATGGGCAATAAAAGGCATTTATAAAGGCATTTGTAAAGGGAAATCAATATGGGTGTAAGGAGACAAGTTTATGCTACAGCTGTGAATGGAGTAATCTCACACTGAAGAATCCTCTTAACCATATTATCAACTCGACTAGTCCCACTGTGTTCAACATATCATCAGCCTGCTTTGTCCACCGTGTTACTGGGAATCTATACTTCATGAAATAACTACTTTATAAAATAAAATATTTCATGTTCAGTGAAGTATGCATGTTCTCCCTGGAAACGTGCCATGTGTGTTTAACCAATCAGAGTCATATTCAACAAGTACATTCCGCTATGTAAGATTAGGAAATAAAATTCAACTATGAACTAAAAAACGTTAAAAGTACAGCAGCTTGAATTAATTCACACATGGCGACTGATTACTTCATCACGACTACCATTGCATTATCTTGCTATGTTGTTGATCTGTTTGTGTTGGTATTTCATACAGCGTTTTCACATGCTGTGATCCATAAAGCGTTGGCCTGATAAGAGTTTGCCTATCTATCGGCCCCGTTAATCTTGGTGAACCTAGTTATTGCGTTGCATTGTCATATGTCTAAATGAAGTGGATAATTAAGCAATTAATGCTGATCAACTGCATTACACCTCTGAGATGCAGTGTTTCCTAATCACCAGATCCCCTATTAAGCTGATTGATGGCGATGTCACTGCTGAGCACTGATGCATTGAGGCATAACATCTCCAACCGTAGATATATTGTACATCGAATAGAAGTTCATGAAAGCCCCAGTTCTCTTTTTTTACAGACACAGAGACAGGCACACACAAACACACAAACACACAGACACACACACACACACACACAGGCGGACACACACGGGCGGACACACACACACACACACGCACACATACACACACACACGCACACATACACACACACACACACACAGGCACACACACAAAAAAAAATCCATTTTTAATTATAAGGACAGCCGTTTGTTAGTGTTATTGAGGGCTTTCATTTTCTCGGTAGCTTTTGGTCGCTGACCTCAGCAGCCCACACTGGGTCGTGGAGTGTACGGAGCGGAGCGGCGCACAACTCTTCAGAACTGAGCTGAGCCAAGCCGTGCCAAGCTGGCCCACTTTTAATTACCCATAGTCATATTCACGAAGAGCTTGGGGTCAATTCTGGTCAGTTTATTGAAACGCCAGGATTCAGGATCCCATTGCTCTTGTTAGCTCTCATAGTTGGACTTGGGTGAGGTTAATCTGATGGTGCTGCTTGCATAGGAGCGTATCATGAGGGTTGCCGGAGGGTTGCCGTTTCGAACCCCGACCAGTAGGAACGGCTGAAGTGCCCTTGAGCAAGGCACCTAAGAAGACGAGAAGGCTGAGGTGTGTGTTGGGGAAATGACCTAGCTTCAAACCTGGTCCCCGTGGAAACTGAGCCTCTTCGTGATTACATGGAGGTTTGCTAGTGTAGTTTATTGTTGTCAATACGCTGATAAATTGCTGCTGAAAGGAGCTCAAGGGAAGTGCTGATATTTAGTGTAATTTCACTGAAAATGACTAATATTGACATGCATCATGTGCTGTAAATTATCCAGGCGCTTAGTATTTTTGGTGTGGCACTCTCTGTGTAGGCTTGCTTATACCCCATAGTGGTTATGTTGTAGGCCTACTGTATACTTATGCTCACAGCTAGCCAGATTCCATTTGTCTTTGTTTGTTTGTCTGTTTGTTTGTTTTTCCCCATGTGTGTACAGGCTCAACATTAGAATAGATTTTGCTGATACATGTTAGAGGCATTCATTAAAGAGCAGCCTATTAACATTGTCACATGTAGATAAGTGTAGCAGATTCCCAGATGATGCAATAATATTAGGTTCCAAAATGCAGCCTCTGCCTAGTTTCACACAGCGTCTGGTGTAAACCACGCACATTTCGGGTTTCTGGTTTCCTTTTGTTCAGGGCTCGAATTATCTTTTTGTCTTTAAGGGGGTCTCTCTATCTCATAAAAAGTTGGCACACCCCGTGCATAGCCTAACAAGGCGATGAAATAGCCTAGGCGTACAATATATGCGCACGGTAGGCCTAGGCTTTACCTTGACACACGCACACAACAGACATAGATTTTTCATAGAAATGAATTGCTTTTAATTAATTTCAACATATTATTGATTGTAATAGTCCATATTTCATTTCGATTTCACAATACAAAGAAATAGACTAAACAATTTAGTCTGTGCCATTCTCAATTTCACAACGTGACTCATTTGAACCAGACCACCGTCTCAGATAGGCTATCTCAGTGTCAAACACAATAATGCATGTAGTATAACTTATACACAGGGAAAAAGCACTAACTGGCAGAAATTATAAGCCATTGCAGCCAAACTATGTTCTAGTATTGTTGAACCGTGGAAAATAAATAGACGAACAATTTTGGAGTTTGCACTGAGATGTCAGGTAGCCATTGAATATTCCGACATCAGAGATTGCTAACGGGTGTTTCAAAATATCTGGGAACTTTCTGGAGCTCTGAATGGCAGAGGATAGCTACAGATCATCAGACAACACAATCATTGTAGGCTGCATTATGGGCCATAATTTATGGCTTTGTCAATCAACATAGAAGAGGTGAAGCGCAAGTTCAACAGCAAATAGGACTTTTCAGCACAAATCAAACCATATAGGCTAGCCCAATGAATGCCTATGTAAATAGACAAAACACTCGCATCAAAGCAGGGTGACTTCTTCAGATTTGCGAGTGCTGTCAAAACGATCGGATACGGTTTGCTCATATAGTCTAGTGGTGTGGTGGTGAAGTGTCATGCTGCGTTCAAGAGCGTAGGGTAGGTCTATGTCCCGTAGTAGCCTATATTTTAATTTAATGTCTTTAATGGTAACAGATCACACAGAGATGGATAATGAGCAGTTGTTTAAGATTAAATTGCAATGCCAGACACCTTCAGATATGAGAGACCCCCTCAGATTTTTGACTTTGTTGCTTTCATGGGAGCCAGTCCTCACTCTATGGGAGCTCGGCTGCCTCTGGCTCCCACGTAATTCGAGCACTGCTTTTGTTGGCTGAATAGATAGAGATACAGATTTTGATGTTAAAGAGAGACTGAGATATTGAGAGATATGCCCTTTCACATCAATATTCAACACCATGCTAAGACGTTGCCCAGTTAGTCAAAAAAGGACTAAACAGGTTATGATCCTACCTGATCAACAACGTTACATAGTGCAATATTAATCTCTCCAGGCATGCACTAATGTAAGACACTCCATTTTCCATATTATGAGTCAGTGAAGCGCCTGAATGAATTTGAAGCCATTATTTTAAGGTAAAAGACTTATTGTGCATTGTGTTGCCTCAAATCAGAGCCAGGGGAACAGAGAGGAGAATGTGATGTTTTTTCTACATAATAGTTTCAGGAAGATGGAGTCAAATTATCAAATGTGTTAAACCAATGGCTAACAAAAAGGGAAAAAAAGTATCTGATGAAACACAGTGAAATGCCATATAAAATTGTTGATATGGCACCGAAAGACTTATTTTAGGTGGTAGTTTTACTTGAGAGATTACCTATCTGCTGTCAAGAGGATTCACCAACACATTAAGGGTGTGTTCTACTATTGATTTCTCTATGTACAACTATTGCACAGACAGCATCAATTGGCTCTACATGCATTTTTTATAAACCTGAAACTCACTTTTACTCCCCTCGGCAGTTTGTTTGCCTTAATATTTGGATAGGACGTAGGTGAGTGTTCTTGGTTAGCTAGCACCCCCATAGTCTGCCTACTGAATGGAGAAAGTGTGACATACTGTATGTGCTTTGTGGAAAGATTCAAGGATTTCTGATAAAGTATGTGCCGGGACGAAAACACTCTGAAAAAGAAAGAACCTCGGATTTGACATAACTGACCAAAATGAAACATTCTTACATGAAGAATGCACTGATATGAATTCCTCCTCCTTTGTGCAATCAATTCTCTAATGGAAGACACTATACAGCTTTAACCAGCCAGGACAGCACTTGCTACATGCACTAGTGGGCTGTTTGCTGCTGGTGGAGAAGTGCACCCTAAGGACAGTTCTTCAGTGGAAAGCAATCAAAAAGGCCTTCTTTCCTTCAGAAAGTTAAAATCGAGTCATATTCAGCAGACACTAAAAAACAACACAAAGGCAACAGTGGATTCCGGAATGGAACCTGGGCTGGACGATTGTCGGGCGTTGATGTTGCCACTGCTCCTGACCACGCCCACTTCTTACAAAGACTGACTCACAAATGTGCCAAAGGAAAATGCCAAGATGTTGAACTCACCATTTCTCATTAGAGGATGTCAATTCATTCTCTGCCTCATATAGGATGACACCCTGTGCAAGCAGAATGTCATTTTTATATATGAAAGGCTGCATTGATTTAGGCTTATCTATCTCTGGGTTTTCTCATTCACTCCTACACCCTATTGGCTGACCAGTCTTCTAGAATGTGAATGTAGCCAGAGCGAGTGTTGTCATAGTCAACAGCCACAAATGTGTCTGATCAAAAAAGGACCAAGTTGTGTAGTAATTTATGAGACTTCCTTGGGGTCCTGGATGCTATCAGCTGTGGTCTAGTTCTGTACAGTGTGGCGCCTCCTCTGACCATAATGTCATTAATCTGCACAGTAAGGGAGGCTTCTCCATTAGTCTCCTAAGTTGAGTGCGAGGCCCAGCACAGGGTGACAAATGGGCTTGCAATTTACTTGGGATAGAGACAATAATGAACAATTTGCTGCAGAACTTCATCTGCAGTTAGGTGGCATGTGGCTAATATATTGTAATGCCACTTATATCCAGCCACTGACTTGAAGATTCAGTAACACTGGTAGCCAGTGTCTCCTATGAGATTTAGTGTATCTGTTGACCTAGCGTTCCTTAAATTGCTCATCGTAAAAGCACCCATGACACCCAAAAAACATTTGCTGCTGTCTTATTTCAGTTGTGCCTGACACTTTGATTTTGGCAGCTCTCTCAGGATTTGCACTTCATCCCTTCAGCTTTTGTCATGGTGCGTCAAATGTGTGATGAGATTTCTCCGACTGATAAACAAGTGTGCTGTTGTGGCAGCACTCAAAATATGCCACATATGTCTATGCATATGCATGCTGTACGGAGTGAGCTATTTTTCTGTTCAGTTCAGTCTACTGTTTAGGCAAATGAAGAAAATACCAGGGCAATAACTGAAAGATAAGTTCAGGGTAACACTTTATTTTAATGTGTCGCTGTTACAGTGTACCTACCTAATTAGGTACAGTGGTACAACCTGTGTAACAACATGTACTATCAGGTACTATCATTGTACTTGCATTATGTATTTGTGGGTACCTACATATAGTTGTTACATTGTAATACTGAGTGCTTTTACAAAACCTTGCCAATTTGCCTAAATTTTCATCAGAGGCAAAGAGCTGACCTGAGACCTGCTGGATGGGGTAAATCTGGTTATGATAGATTTGATATACAAAGCATTCTTAGCTCCAGTCTAGGCCTCATTGTCTTCAGTGTACATGTAACAGCTGTGCTGCTACAACCTTGTTACTCTTTGATACAATGGAATAAACCTATTAAGTGTACCAGTTAATTACTTACATGTACATATGACATGTATGTTATGTCTTCGATGTCTTGGAACAGGTCTACTAATTCACTACATAGTACATATATCAACTGTGTTGGTACACACTTATTGCTCTTTGATACAGTGGCATAAACCCATTAAAATGAAGTGTTCCAGTTAAGTACTTACAATTACATATTACATGTATGTTGTGTCATTGGTGTCTTGGAACATGTCTGCCATTACCCGACATACTATAGTACATGTATCAACTGTGTTGGTACACATTTATTACTCTTTTGGTACAGTGGAATAAACCCATTAAAATAAAGTGTACCAGTTAAGTACTTACATCTACATATATACATCCTGTCAATGATGTTATGCATCCTGTAATTGATGTGTTGAAACGTGTCTGCTGTTACACCACACAGTACATGTGAATTAGTAGACCTGTTCCAAGACAAGACCTGTTCCGGTTTTTTTTACTGTATCAAAGAGTAACAAGGTTGTAGCAGCACAGCTGTTACATGTACACTGAAGACAATGAGGCCTTGACTGGAGCTAAGCATGCTTTGTATATCAAATCGATCATGACCCGATTTACCCCATCCAGCAGGTCTCAGGTCAGCTCTTTGCCTCTGATGAAAATGTAGGCAAATTGGCAAAGTTTTGTAAAAGCACTCAGTATTACAATGTAACAACTATATGTAGGTACCCACAAATACATAATGCAAGTACAATGATAGTACCTGATAGTACATGTTGTTACACAGGTTGTACCACTGTACCTAAGTACACTGTAACAGCGACACATTAAAATAAAGTGTTACCAAGTTCAGTTATGGCACCACTGTACCTTTTTCATTCCCTGTGGCATAAAGGACAGTTTATACTTTAACAGCAGACATACTTGAAAAATAGCTGCTTTTACATTGGACATAAATACATAACCGTTTGGGAGGCATAACACAAAAGCTCATTGACTTTTATGCTAGTCGAATAAGAGAAAGTTTGGGTACATGAATCATGTGCCGCTCAAAGGTGGCAGAGAGAAATTACCTCGGAAATACTTCTTTTTGACATCTCTGAACACTCCTCCACTGTATAGAACTGTCACACTTGCCTTTTTTGCCTCTTTCTGAGGTTTCAATTAAATGTACTTCCAGTTAAATGACTCCGATCGCTTGCATTTAGCAAATAGAAAAAAGAAAGATGGGATCTGTTGCCGTGGCAACACTGGTCTGAATAGCAGCCTGATTGAGACAGCTCTGATGGTTAAGGTTAGGCACTATACAATGCTTGGACATAATGTTCTTGCAAAATACCACAGCGGCATGCTGTTTGACAAAAGCTATTGAGAACAGACTAAATTATTTCATTATAAAAGAGTAAGTAACAGTCCACAGTGGGTGGGAGTGAACCATGATTTAACCATACTGTAGATCAAAATATTTCAAAGATATTTCAGACTTCATGACGACATCCTTTGAATGCCACTTTAACTACCGGTATTTACAGTACGTTGTATAGGCCTAAGTATATACAACACATATGGATAGCTTCTTTCTTTCATCCTTGTGTTTATTTTGTGAGGAAATAAAAAATTGATGATAGGTTACATTAAAGATCAAAATATCTTGTTTGTTTGGTGTAGTGCAGCCCCTTTTTGTTGCAAGTTCTTTAAAGCCCAGTAGGAGTTCTCTGGATTTTGATCACAGACTTGTTCTGATATCTGGTATTGTACTCCTCAGGTATTCCAAGAAAATTTACATGAAATGGTGTGTGGTCAGTAATTTCAAAACCATGGTGGATAATGGCATGAAATGGTGTGTGGTCAGTAATTTCAAAACCATAGTGGATAATGGCATGAAATTGTGTGTGGTCAGTAATTTTAAAACCATGGTGGATAATGGCAGCTAAGGTCAATGCTGAACAATAAAGAGTGCATCTGGACCAACTGTGACTGTTGATAATACACCCTTGTGCAAATTAATTGAAACAAGTTGTTAAAAATACAATACTGGCTGATGCAGTTCTAATCGCCTCTGGCTGCCTACATTTCATCAGACCGCTTTAAATCACTTTAAAGTAGTAGGGCACTTGGAGAGGCTAGATCTCGTAGACCAAATGCCGTATTGTGCTATGTTTGTGAAAGTGAAACTAAATTTGATGATCCGGTCTGTGATTTGGAGCCAGTCCAAAACTGACCAGGACATTCCTGGGGCATTCTACTATGAAAATTAGGGCCAGTAGTTCTTGCATAAGCCTGTATAGAGAAACAAACACTGAATCTGAATCTGCCTCGATAATTATTCTACTTTGTCTTTTATTACTTTTTTTACTACTTTTGCCTGTGTTTTTGCTTACTAATTATTCTTTATTTTTAAATGATTTTACCTTGTGTTTTATGTTTTCTTTTTATTATGATCTTTACCTTTTAACTATTCTTTGACTATATTGCCCTTCTATGCTTTTATTTGTTATTATCGTTTGGTTTTGTTTATGTAAAGCACATTGAATGACCTCTGTGTATGAAATGTGCTATATAAATAAACTTGACTTGACTTGACTTGAAAACATAACCTCATTGGAAGAGGTGATAAATTGATTCAATAATGGCATAATTTGGGGAAATTGCATTATGGTGGACCAGGGTGTATACAGGTACTATTGACTGGATGGAACTTTTAGTCCAACTACATTTCTGTTATTTTAGAACATCTGACATAAACACAGAATGCAGACACAGATGATATCTCATTCTGTCAGTGTACACTTAAGCAATATGGCACGAGTGAGACTGATATTAACAGATATTGCCATGGCTGTGATTCGGCCATTGGCACAAGGACGTACATGTAGGCCGAATGCTGCTGGTAATTATAGCGATGGCGAAATCTGTCACCAGTGCCACAGTCACGCATGCCATATTACTTTTTTGCAACAGTTCTTCTACGGACTACTATAGTTTAAAGACATCAAATTGTGTTTTCTATCTTTTATTTATATTTTTGTTTGTTCATCCTCCACCCCAAAAAATAGTTCCAATCTTTAGTCTTGGTGTCTTCTGTTGCCAAGCAACGCAACGAATCATTCGACAGCCAAGTACAGTGATCGGCTATATGTGCTTGTGCACACAATAATCTGAATAGCCTACTTGCTTGTCTATGCATCACATGCTAAATTAAACTTTCACCATACTCCATTCACTCCATTTTCTCACTCAACTGTCAAAACGCTGAAATTGCTGCTTTGAATGAATGTAACGTTGACAACGGACAATTCAATGCAAAATACGCCATGATTAGTTGCGGTGAAGAGCCTGAGTGGGGGAAGTCCTGACATATCGGCACTCATGGAATGCCTCTCGTCCAATCAGAAATGAATACATAGTTCAACGAGACCTAACTGTTGTATACAGTATGTGCTCAAAATCAACAGGGTGTGAGATGTAACTTACTTTCATCTGACAGTTTGGGTGAAGCATATGCTCAAAACATGAGATGTCCTGTATTGATTGTGTGTGTCTGTGTGTGGAGGGGTTGTGTATTAAATCATTTCAAAAGATGGGCAAATGTACAAAGAGAGTTGAAAATGGACCATCCAGCTTGAAACCAGCTATGTGGCCAATGTTTACCATTTACAGAGCCATATTTCTCCTGTTCACATACAGAATGGGCATCTAGAGAATCCTAGAATATAATTGGCTGAATTTGACAAAAGTGTGTTGGGTTTCTCTACAGTCAGTCTGTACAACTCAGAAGAGAGAGAGAGAGAGAGAGAGAGAGAGAGAGAGAGAGAGAGAGAGAGAGAAAGAGAGAGATGGGAAGGACTGCTTGTCATGAGTTCATGGTTTAAAATGGGAAGGCGTACCTACATTACACATGTTAATCAGCATCAAACATCAAAGATATTTTTTTTACGTCTTTGTTGCCGAGGGAACTCCGATTTTCAACAGCTGTGTGTTGCCAGGGGATGGAAATATCATTTGGAATTTAACAGATGTAGAATCATTAGGTATTGTTAGATTTGTTTTCCTTTTTTCATCTGTTTCCTCCATTTTCAAGCTTGGTTGAACACTCAAAAACTGCCAAGTATCTTTATGCATCCATTCTTGTGTTAATTTGTCGTCTCAAGCGGATTTGGTAACTGTGGGTGTGAACACCGCAATGATCATGCTTGCGGAGGCGTAATATGTTTATGCCAGCTCTAATTCATTCAAATCAAAACACCCTGACACCAGCTGAAAAGCCGTGAGTTTAGTTTTTTTTACCACATTTTTGTTCCTGAGCATTGAGGTCAAGGAGAGAGACAACTTATACTAATCCCCACAAAGCTTTCCTAAGCTACTGCTGTCATCTACATTTATGAGGGAAGACAGGGAAGAATTGCCGAAGGTTATGAGGCTGCATGAAACATTGTTTAGTCTGTCTCACTGCAGTTGCTCCCCTGACTCACTCACTGTAGGGATCAGGAGCGCGTGAGAAAAGCCTTGTTTCTGGGATTTTCTTCCATGTTGAAATGTTGCTCAGTTCATATTTGGGCTAAACATGGCAGAGAAGGAAGGAAAACACTGGATGTGTCAATTACTGGGGAATTGATGCTGTATGATAAAGCCCAGGACTTTATGACATACACTTCATGACTGGACCAGCACTTGCTGTACATCACCTTGCACCATTATAATTCATAATCTGAAGGTCATGAATAATTGGCATGG
The DNA here is from genome assembly GCF_017589495.1 of Alosa alosa. NCBI lineage: Eukaryota > Metazoa > Chordata > Actinopteri > Clupeiformes > Clupeidae > Alosa > Alosa alosa. The sequence goes on along the minus strand of NC_063190.1, from coordinate 12,240,959 downwards.
TGTAGCTGTGGTAGAGTTGGCCCCGGTTTGATAACCCACAGTTGCATAATCAGTGACACTTTGAATAAAAAGTGTCTGCAAAACAATAGATATTAACTGTATGAGGTGACTTGTGTGAAAGATAAAGTGTTGGTCTGGTGAGAAGGCCTTAGTGTCAGTGCCTGAGATATGTTGGAACCTACTGTACCACATGTTGTAGCCTACCTCAGGGTAAAATTATTCACTGTTCAGATAATTAGGCCATCCTTAAAAATATTTTCGTTTGCCGTAACCCGACCGACCCTGTCAATTTAGAACCGACCCAAATATTATTTTTTTTCCCCTTTTAGTCCGACCGACTTGCCGGTTGTAAACTTGCGTTAATACCGACCGATTGTTTTTTTTTTACTCTAAACAACCAATACAAATGCAATAAAATAATAGTTCTTTTAGTAGGCCCAAGTATTGTGAATATAAATTACCTACATGCAAACGTGGCTCACTTAAAAAAAAAAACCTGTGGCGTCATCTCTACACCATTGGTTTTACGCATGTCACTTCGTTTCATTCACACAAACTGATAACGCTGTTACGAAGTTCTGGAAGAACTGTGGCCAGATCTTTTCTCATCCCTTCTCCCCTAGTCTAGCGGTGACCGTGTCGGAGTATTGAAATTGGTTGTGGTCTATTCAGCATTTCTCAAAATATGGGTCCACAACATGGAGACTGCTGGTCCGCGGAGTCGTGGAGGAAATTAGGCCCGGTGCTTCATCTGATAATTTGCTGCGCAGTTGATCAAGAAACCGCGGATCGACGAAAAAAAAAAAACGTTTCTGCTATCGATGTCATTAAACATGGAGCCCTACAATTAAGTGGTGGTATGAGCATTCATTCAATGAAACTAATCGATAACGTTGGTATCAAAGCTCCGCTTCAACCTGTTGGAAGGCTATTTATTTATTTATTTAACGAAACTTAATAGAACGACGTTGTTTTTTGGAACTTCCTTAGAAACAGAGCAGAGACTGTATAATACACTGTATAGCATTGAGTATTGTATAGTCAAATTTCAATATAACGTGGCCAAGAGCTATTGTAGCCTTCTTTCTGGATACATGTAGATGAGTAGATGACCCAAAAGTCTGCCATGACCGGGCCTCAGGTCAAAGAAGTTTGAGAAAGGCTGGTCTATATAACCTGCATCAGAATGAGGTTTGCAATGGTGCGCCTGAAGGCACGGGTTGAAGACCCAGTCAGTTACGTCACGATATGCACATTTGTGTAAATTCATTCCTAGGTAATCACCATGACCAAAATTGAACTTTTTTTTTTACTTTGAATCTTGAAAAAAAAAAAAAAAATATTTACCTACCTACCGACCCATTTTTATTTTTTTTTGGCTGTTACTGCAAACAAAAATATTTTTAAGGATGGCCTTATGTCCCTCGCTAAGACATTTGTGAAGGTATCCAGTTCATAATAAGCAATGTATACGTGGTCTGTACGCTTATAATACATGAGCTGTTTTGGCCCTGAGCCTTGAAAGCCGTGTTTGTTCCTTTTTGATCACTAGTAAGCAAGGTGAGATAGGCTAACATTAACTGTTGTTACATTACAAAGCACATTTATTGTGGGTTAATGGTGCTAATTAGCATCCCTGTCAGCCAATCACAATGTGTTGCCGGGAGGTAATTGTGGGGGGAACCAAACTGTAATTGCTACTCTCACAAAAGCATAGCTGTATGACATCAGTGCCATATGTCGTTTGTACATGCCAATCTCTTAAAGATATTCAGAGCTAAAACATGCCCTTGACTTGTTTCTACAACATCCGTGAAGGCAAGCTTTATGATTACAGGAGTTCTGTAACACATTCGCTACGTCCTTGCCTTTACAGAGGAAAGACTGAAATCAGACCCAAGGGACTCAACGGAGGTCATAATAAAGTTCAACGTGAGGCATTAAGCAGTAAAGATGACATTAATGATACGAGAGAGGACCCTGGGAGAGGTTTCTTTTCAGTCACAGGGTCAGACGCAATGCCTCCTGCCCTGTTAGGGTGGCGGAGGCAGGAAAGCATGTCAGCCACAGTGAAGGTGTCCTTGAAGCAGCTGTTGCTTTAGAAAGCGATTGTTCAGTTACACAGGAGCTTCAGGGCATAGAAGAAGTCCAGAAAAAGTTCACTTTTTACAAAAGTTTTCACTTCCTGGATTGTTGGTGTGGCAGACAACGATAATAAGGATGCGGGATCATTTTCCTCCACACAGAAAGAATAGCTGGAGTCGAAGATCATTAGAAAGGAGCAGCTCCCGCCAACAAGGCAGACGACATCTGGCCCTGCAAGTGAACCCCTCATCAGAATAATGGCTTCAAACAAAAGGGGTTGCTGAGGATTCGGGCGGAGACTGGATGCTAATTACTGCTATGGTAAAGTGCCTTGGGAGAATATATCATCCATGAGGCCTTTCCTTCTCTTGGCATATATATGTGTCAAAACAACTCCTTCCCATACTAGACTGTACATGCTAGACTCTGGTTGTGACAGAAGTGTCCTTCTTGTACAAGCCAGGGTTTGTTTTTTCTCTGCATACAAGGCTGCCTTTTGAAGTAGCCTCGTTGAGTGCCATTACACAGCGTGCAATGGAGAGCTTCCTCTCTGCTGTCAAACCAGTGCAGCAGAACTCTGTATAACTTGATGATACTTCAGCGACTTCAGTGCTGTTATCCTCCTCTGCTCAGATCCGGGGTTTGTCATGGAGAGAGGGGGAGAGCGAGGGACAGAGGGATTGAGGGGACTGTGTGTCTTTAAGCCCACCCACTGAGAGCCCTCTTAGAGGGCATTTGAGGAGATGATCTGGCGTATGTCTCGTAAGATCAGATTCTCGAAAACTGAGACCTATGCGCCTCATCACGGTAACGTTTCCCTGGCAATTGTTTGAGAGAGACTGAGGCGAAACCGCCAGGCTTGGCTCGGACAGATTAGTGTCTTGTCTTTTCCTTTAGGTGAAACTGCAGTGCGAGTTGTGTGTGCGCTGTAAGAAACACAAGCATGCCAACTTGATCCCATACTCCCATAACAGCACTTTCCAGGACCAAGGAAAAAGTGGCCCCATGCTTCTAGAAATGAACACAGTGCAGTGATGAAACCAGCCACAAGCACAATGTGTATGAGGAACGTAAGAGTAAGATAAGAGTGAGATAACTGAAATACATGGTTGCAATGCATGCAATTAAGCAAAATAAATCTGTTTGACTTTCAGGTACATATGATTTTGATCATGTGGTAGTACATGTGATTGTATGCCGTATGCCTGTGCCATTGTAAGTATGACTCAGCTAGCATCATATGATGTAAGCAAACTAATTTTCTTTTTAGTATTCCACATTCAAAACTGTGTTTAGATGAAACCTGAACAGCTGTATGCAATTTAGATGAAATGAACAGCAGACTCGGGGTGCTTCATATTTAAATGCCATCCGCATGACATGTCAAACTCAGAGAGCCACAGATCCTGATGAACTCTTACGAAGCTCTAGTGAGATGAGCCGCACCACTAAGCCACACTACTGTGCTTAATGGCTTTCGTGTGGGAAGCAGGGTTTGAAAAGCTAGAACTCTGAAGAGCTTTTGGGATAGATGTTAAACTGCTGGGGAAATTAACTACTGTGAATGTTGGGTTGATAAGGCAAGTGTAGCATTGAAGGACCTACTGTGTATTTCAAGCTGAAAGAGAAATTTACTTGGGCACTTTATAGGCTATGTTTTTTGCGCCTGTCCCTCTAATTACAATATTTTAACTCAATTGAATTTGAATAATGTTTAAATTGCCTCAAGAGAATGAGTCCAAGCCAGCACTTATGGGTCATTGTAGATATCCTTTCTGGCACATAGTTCTCTTTTTTCTTTTTAAAATATTGATCGTTTGACCATGTTCAACATATTTCTGAGAACACACAGTCTTTAAGGCATGTATCCCATTTTGTTCACTTGCTGGAGTTCTTAATTCCAGCCAATTCCCAGCCATGCAGCAAAGCTCATACATGCGGCCTACCAGGCCTTGGTGTGTTTTGGAATTTGCATCCTAATCAGTGTCTCAGAGAGGTCACCATTTGCATGTCAAATCATCTGACATTTGGAGTCGATGAAAACAATCATTCTGCAGCTGTGAATCAAACATTAGAGCTTGTGAATCTATGATAAGCCATTTTGTCTCGTTAAGGAAGAGGGGGAGGGAGCTTGCCATTGTTCAATGGTAGCGTGTATAAGAGACGACATTCCGTGAAAGTTGTCGTTTTGTAAACACATCGACTGTAATTGAATGTGTTTTCACTCTTCACTGCCTAACTGACACCTCGGGCAGAAATTAAGTTACACCGGTGAATATGTTGATCCTTTGCATTATCACGTCAGTTGCTTGAAACTGAAACAGAACAAACATTTAATTTTGTGTATCAAACTTAATAAGTAAACATCAGTGATCACAAAATGAACAGTTATTCCATCGAGTTTTGCCACAGTAGTAAATTATTGAGGCTAGAAAAACACAATGAAAAGGGTATTATTTCATTTTTAGATTAATTATTTTAAGCCAGTGTTGATCTGTTGATATGCAAGTGGATACATGCTGGGAAGGCAGGGAAGCTATGGTGAAGCTGGCAGGGCTTCTACATGATTGCCCTGCACACTGATTTAGCCTAGTTTGGCCTAGTTTAACCTAGTTTAAAATGCATGAAATGAAACTTAAAATGAGTTTACAATGCTGTAACTGCTGGACCAGGCATAATACTTACTTACAAAATATGCTCCCCAGTAACATATTATATTAGATTTGTTTTCTTTATCCCAGCAAACAACATATGAAATATTCAAATTATTTTATTTTAGTGTGACAACTGGACTAGATACTTGTTAAATGCCAGCATGTCCACTAGGCTAATGGAACTTTACTTCAGGTTATGAAATCTTTACTTCAGGCAGCAAAACTATACCCATGTACAGGCTACATATTAGCTAAAAAATAAATGGGATGTTTGTTGTAAAGTAGCACCTTCTTTCTTTTACAGTCTCTCACACACAGACACGGACACACACACACACACGCACACACACACACACACACACACACACACACACACACACACAAACTTTAAAGCATTATTTGGAAAAGTACACTCTTACACTCAGACTAGGATCATGAGAAGCCACTAGGCTATGTTTAATGAGTGAAGAATTTCACCTCCAGTGGCCAAATTCTCCCTAAACCCTAATAGCCAAGATATTTTGGCATAATGTAAGACCAATACTAAATGTATTTGTTTACTGCATTTTCTGGCTTATCTGTATTGTAATACACTGCGGACAGGACGGCTCCTGGTCTGGAACAAGATTCCTGGATGATTATGCGGCAGTGAGTGCATGGAGGTGGAGCGTCCTCAGTGGGGTAGATCCGCTTTAAGGAGGCGGCTGCTTCTGTTCCACTGATTGACACTGTAAGAGATATAAGTGCAGAGGATTAGATGTGCCACACACGCACCCACAGACACACACACGCACACACAGACGCACACACACACACACTTCCCCGAAGGATCTAGAAGGTGGATCTGTGAAGGGTGGAGGCAGGGTGGGGGTGGGGTAGCTGAGCTGACTGTGTGGCCGTGTGAGGACGTTCATACAGTATAAATGCTGTTACGAGTCTGTGAATATGAATGTGAAATGTTTGGTACAAGCATGTTCATTTATGGTCATGGTGTTGAAATGTTGTTGTATGGAGGTAAACGGCCCCCTTTAAGCCCCGGATCACAGAGGTGTGCTAATTCACTTGACCCAGTGACACCTGCTTCACCAAGCATCTCTTTTTGCATTCTCAATCAATGTCTGCTCTGCCTCTCAAACATACCTCTCCAAAGGGCTTTGAATAACCCTCTGGTGGAGACATTGCAGAGATAAATTAGACTTGCATATTAAAAAAGTAATGCAATTCACAAGACGTTTGCAGTGAGATGTTTGCACAAAGTGTGTTGCATAATAGCAAGCCCCACCCAGACATTAGGATATTGTGATAATAGTCAGTAAACGGTCAGTAGCTGTAAAGGAAATATTTAATAACCTCTGAGCTAAGCTAATGTTTAATGTGTGTCAAGTACCTGTCAGCCATCCCCCAAATCATAACTTTACTCCAGACCCAAACTTTTCTAGGTTGGGACCCTAATTCATCTGCTAATAAAATATTTACTCAGTGCTAAATCTAAAGTCTTTTTTTTTTTATATAAATTCTACAATTTATCATCAATATTATTCACCTTACAGTGAAAATCAAACGCAGTAATAAAAAGGGGGAAGGAGGGTTCTTGCCATGTTTTGATAGCATATCATGAGCCTCTGGTTGAAGTTGAAAATTCATCAAATTTCCAAGAAAGTTGAGAGGTTTTATATTTTTTTGAAAGTGTGGAATACCCTGAGGGAAGTCTATCTTCTTCAGAGTGAAGTCTCTCTTTTTAATGTGTGTGTTTTTTACCTCAGTGCCAAGACACTCAACTTTTTTTTTTATTCTTATGAGAATTTGACTCATGTGCACTTTGTACATTTCTTTTGAAAATAGTGTAGGTATCCCTGTTCAAATGTGGTTGGTGATAGACAGAAAAAAACTGACTTTACAGACTGTATGTCGATTATATGATTTGTATTTTTCTGATTTGATATGAAGATTGCTGTCTAGACTCTTTTCTGAAGATTATTTTCAGGCTAACACGCACACAAATAGACTGGATTACAGACTGACAGATGGAAGATTGTAGCTTGAAGTTGTGTTTTGTTAGTTGATGTGGCTTTGCTGAAGCTGTGTTAATTGAACATCCATGAATGTGAAAACTGTCATTTGCCTTCTGTCTTTGGTTTCCTACCCTGCTAATTTAGTCTGACAGGGCTTTGACTGAGCTATCTTTTATCTGACAGAGGTTTGTGGAAATTATTGGTGAAATCCATGGTGTGGCCACTAAATGTTTTGAAATGGCTAATCAACAGTAGTCCTGTTTATATATCAGCTGGCCTCTGTAGTGTGGGTATTATACGCTGCCACTGATTCCACCATCATCAGCAACATTGTTTGAACTACGTTGTTTGAACACCGGAAGTAGCAAATTGCGACACAGGTACGGTGCTTTCTAGAAACAGGTGTAACAACATAGTTGCTTGATCGCAAGTTGCGTCGTACCATGGTGGTTCAGCAACATCTGTTGTTAACTTTTCTAGAAACGCACCCCATAATGGTTGCCAAGCAACGTCAGGATGAAGCTACTTTTACTTTTGCATTAAGTTATGGTAGTGCAGGAACGAAATGCTGTCAAGGTGTATGTTTGTGCTGGATTGAACGCGATTCAGCCAATCATAATCAAGGACTGGAACTATCCATTTTAGAATTAGAAATATATAATGCAAAATAAACAATTGCAAAAATACCTGGTCCAGCCAATTGGTTCTAATAGTCTCACAATTAGTGAAATGGAGATCACCTGAGTGCAAAGAATGTGTATAGTATAGTAATATAAAGACATCTGCGTCTGGAAGGTCCACTCACTGGTCAATCAGTATTCCTGGCTATAATTCTACCATGAGGACAAGAGAACACTCGAATCCACTCAAAGAAAAGGTTATTGAAAAGCATAAGTGAGGGGATGGATACTC